>NC_056732.1:471655807-471733307 GCF_019279795.1 Protopterus annectens | reverse complement strand
TTACAACAGGAACTCAGTTCCTGTACTTGTATTACAACAGGAACTCATTTCCTATACTTCTGTTGCAACAGGAACTCATTTCCTATACTTCTGTTACAACAGGAACTCATTTCCTGTACTTCCTTGACAGCATGATTTGTGCTCCTACACTTATTTTACTACAACATTTTTACTGGAATTTTCTACACACTTCTTAAATTAGAAGTTTGTAAAGCTTTAGCTTTAAATTAGATGGTTCAATCACAACACGTTATATTTATGTAACTTCATATGCATAATTTAGTATTTTTAGCGGCAGGTACTCCTTGAGTCAGTAATTCCTCAGACAAAGGGTGTTCATATTTTCTCAATTTATTTTCCACACTTCTAGACAACTACTTTCAACAATGTTTATAACAACTCAATAATGCCTTTCAGAAGTACAGAGCATCAAAAATGGATCTTTATTATTATCATCATCATCAATTTACATTGTTAAAAAATGTGCCTATTAGTGTATTGAACACTGTGTGCCAATGTTTTTTCTAAGCCTCCATTGTAACAAACCTGCTGTGAAGATTGTGGCAGTGCTATCCATGTCTTATTTTTTATCATTTATTAACTTACTGACAAATCTGGGCCAGTAATAAAGTCCAGCAATGGCATGTGTAGCTGTAGGGGCTGCGGTGCACTAGTGGATTATCCCCAATATCCGGAGATGCTACACTAGATGCCACATTCTTCTCTTTGAAATATTTTTAGTACAATGCTTTTTCTCTCGAAAGATTAAACTGACCTGTCACCACTAGAATCATTTACAGCCACACTGTCTTTAATAATTCTGTGCTAAGGAATTATGGAAATTCAACAGTCACTTTGCAGACTGCCATGGAGCTGAGCTGTGAGGAAGGTTTTAATAGTCCCAGATCCTGTTATGAGAGAATTGACAGGAGGATTCAGTGATATTTTGGGCATTTAGGTGAAATACAACATGCTTAGTATTTTGTAAAAATCTAATTATTTGGGATCTGGGCTGAAAATGGAGGAGAGCCCTAAAGTAAATGGAAAATGCATATCTATTTTGTGATAACAACTAAGAGAATTAAGACAATAAAGACTGAGAAAGAGGAATTTGATTATTAGGAATATATGTTGTAATGGGGAAGTACTACCCGACTCCATAGATGCATGTATTTATACTGAAACATAATTATGTTATATGATAGTTGGGGGAGGGGATAAATGCTCTAAGTACACAGCTGGATCAAAAGGAGATCAGATCAAATTGTCCACCAATCACCAATTGTGATTTGAGTACAACCTGGTAACACAGAGGAGCATAAAAATTAGATGCCAAATTAAGGAATTTGGTTTGGTAATATATACAATACCAGCCCACTGAAATGGATGGCATAACTTAAGAAGTTCACATTATACAACACTGCATTCATTTAAACAGACTGGATTTTTTTTTTGTCAATAAAGTTTGTAATGAGAGCTGCCACCATTCTTAACTCCCATGCAGTCAGTTTTAAAAGTGTGTGTCTGTGGTGGAGGTGGTTGGTGTAACTAGATCCTTTTATAAACTGCATTAACAGAAAATTCAGTCATCTATGGCCGAAAGGTGCTATGCATCCAGGGCACAAGGGCTTCATTTTAAGAGTCATATCTTTAGCACAACAGTCCTGTTATCAGAAGAATTCACACAGAGGGTGGAGCTATGTCTGTAAAAGTATGCCTACAGGTTAGCCACGCTTTACTAATGTCATATCTGGGAATGTCATCACCAACCGTGTTTATAAATATCAATGTTGCAATAAGCATGGGCTGCATTTGTATAGGCATATCATACTGTATGGAGTGTGGAAGCACTAAGGAATTTGTGTAGTGCATTGTGTGCAGGGGGATGCATTATTAATTCTCTGCTCTTTTCTGGGTTTGTGACCTAATCTTTGCGTGCGTACCAGCAGACCCATCCAGCCATAACCCCTTTTGGTTTTGTGACCTAATCTTTACGTGCGTACCAGCAGACCCATCCAGCCATAACCCCTTTTGGTTTTGTGACCTAATCTTTGCATGCATACCAGCAGACCCATCCAGCCATAACCCCTTTTGGTTTTGTGACCTAATCTTTGTGTGCGTACCAGCAGACCCATCCAGCCATAACCCCTTTTTCCCATTTTTGCAAATAGAATCATGGTGTCATTTCAAAAGTGATAAACATCTAGAGCCAAGGTTTACACCGCCAGTTGGCTAGCATATATTTTTAGTAAATTACTGTAGTCTACAGACCTCAAAACTGTGACCTTTTCTGAAACTTGAATTTGGAAAATGCTGATCAACATAGACTAGGCTATCTTCCTTCATCTAGCATGAAATGATCCTTAAGGGTATATATTACCTTCATCTATAGCTCTTCCTCAGCATCACTGCAACTGATATAACCCCCCCACCAAAAGAAATGGATAACTGACTGATAATTGATTTGACTGACAAACACTTCCCTGTGGTATTCTCCCACTTCTGGTACGCTATTTTATTTACACTACTTGGAGTTAGTAATAACTTTACAAAGATAAGCACCGGAGCAAAGGCACATATACTCCCTTTTATTATGTGCTATTATGATTATATTAGTAAGGGAATGACAGGACAGTTATGTCAGATGAATTCCCTGTTGGCTAGTTTTCCGACAGGTTGCTACAGTCACACTATTACCAGTCCACTGAAAAGCTGTTAATAATCATTGCTGATCCATCCTCAAGAATGCAGCAAAGCTGAGGGTTGCTTATGGCAAATATCCATGTTGTACCCAACATTTCTATAATGCCTTTTTCTATTTAGTCTGGCACACTTCTAAGATCATACCTTGGGTACAAAGAGGTGTGTGCTCTAATTTGTTTGATAAATGCAACACACTGGCAGTATGTTATTTCTCTTCCTAATGTCTCATGTTTGCTGACAACCACTTAATCCTTAGAGTAACAGATACAGCGTGTAAGGAGTGTATATATGCAATGTCACTGCTGCCTAAACTCTCGAATACAAGCACACATCAGGTTATCAAAACCATGCACACAACACCCAATACATATAGCACACAGCACATACAATCCAGCATATGATGTGGTACTTAAATGCAATCTTTCTGAACAAAAGACCTTGTAGACCACCTATCAGCAAAGATTGTCCTCAGCAAACCCAAAAGTACTTGACACCTAACAGCCACCCTAAGTGAAGCCACAAATACATAGCTCATAAGGCAAGCAAACACACTTCCCGCGACTCTAGTCACAGGGGACTTCATTATAAGACATACTGATGCCCCTCTAACCAGGTTCTTTCCAAGCCTTCCTCACACTGGATAATACAGACATCTAAGCAGTTACCAAGACATGGTTTAAAGCCACAGACAATACCCCGGAAGTGGAAGGTTTCAGTACCTTTCTCATTCTTAGTCCAGTAGATGCAGAGACAGGGACTAAAGGTAGAGTTGTCTCGATATACATCGATAACAAGTATACCTTTAGGTTGGTTAAACAGGATGATGCACTGTTGTTTCTCTATGTGCAGGTCACTACAGGTAAAATGCCATACCATATCCTAGCAAGCTATAAGTCACCCTCTATGTCCCACAAAACTCATAGCTCATCCTTAGACCTCCTGCAGACACTCGCCATTGAACCTAACATCTCGGGGACTTTTTATTACCCCTCTGTAGACTGAGAATCTTACACAGCTTCAAATTTGCAGACACAGAGATTCCTGGACCTTGTAAATACAAACAGCCTTGACCAGTTAGTGCAGATGCCCACTGAAGGTTCCAAAAAACATGGAAGAATGCTGCACCTCCCCAGTGAGACATCCTCTCTGGTAAGGTCTGACCATAAAACTGTCTCCTTCAAAATCTAAATCAGCTCAGTAAACCCAGTAACAGTTAGGAACTATTCCAAGGCAAACTACTTTTTATTAAGTGATAGTATGTCAAAATTCAATGCCCTCTCCAAACTCTCAGAACACAGCATCCTCTGCAGAACGGTTCATAGAAACTCTGTACAACCATGCCAGAGGCTGCTGTACCTACCAGAAGCAATCTCAAAACTAACCCCAAAAAACAAACCACCCTGGTGGCATCCCAAATTAAACAAGTTATACAATAAAAGGGAAAAAAAGTCATGGCTAATATCAGGAAGTGTAACTCCCATAAAGACTAAAGCTCTCTCATCAAATTAAACAGGCAACTAAGAGGGCTAGTTAAGACCAATAAATCCAATTTTGAGGTCAAGATAGCCTCCTGAGCAAGGGACAATCATACTGTCTTGTTTAGCAATGTCAGAAACCTCAAAGGCAGCACACAGGAGTGATGAACTGGTGACTAATGATGCCGCATTCACCAAGATGGATAATGTAGTGAAACTGCTGGTTGACAAATTAATTTCCAACTGTGCTTTCCACTCAACCCCAGCCAGCCTCCAAGAAATATCTTCAAACATAACCCCTCCATCTATAAAAAGGGGGCATATCCTGACGGTGCTTGCTAAGGCCAAGAACACAGCCTCAGTGAGCCCCAGTAATATCTTGGGATGCCTCCTGAATAGTCTAAAACATGACCTGTGAGGGCCACTGGAACTACTATTTAACTATAGTCTCAAAACAGGCTTTGTGTCTTGAGAACGGACACCTGCAATGGTTGTCCCTCTTCATAAGGGTGAGCCATCAACAAATCCCAGAAACTACAGGTCCATTAGTCTGACTAGTCTTATATGCAAAGCCATGGAAAGAATTATCATGGAAACGATCAACAAAGACTTAGGAGACCTTCAGACACAGGATCCATCCCAGTCTGACTTTGTCAAAGGAAGGTCATGCCTACTGAATGTGCTGAACTTCTTTGTGAGGGTCACCAAGGCAATGGATGAGGGTAAAACAGTGCATATTGCCTACTTTGAACTACGTGTGGCATCTGATACAATATCCCACTCAGGCATTGTTAGCAAACTTACAGAATTAGGCATCAAGCCCTGTATAATGTGCTGGATAGCCAACTGGCTCACAAAGAGGCAGGTCACCAGTGGAGTTCCACAGGACTCAGGGCTGGATCCATTCCTCTTTGACATTTACTTCTCAAAAGTAAAGGCCATGGATGACCAAGTTCAAAGATGACTGCAAGCTGGAAGCAGTCAGAGAATCCCCCCAAGATGTATACACCTTACAAGAGGGTTTTGCACAGACAAATGACTAGTGCCAAAGCCACAGCTTAAAACTCAATGCCAAGAAATGCATTACACTACCTTTTGGGAAGCCAGTCACCCCAGGAAACTATGTCATCAATAAAACACCCCTAAGAGTTGACCCACTAGTCAGTTATCTGGGAACATATGTAGACAATAACCTGACCTTTGACGAACATGTGTCCAGCATAGTAAAGAAATCATTCTTTGTTGCTCAACTTAGTAAGGGCATGGAATTTAGGTCCAGAGAAATCACTGTACGACTATACTCAGCCCTCACCAGCCCCATCATTGGGTATAATGCCCCCTTCAGTATTTACATGACCACACACATGCAGCAACTGGAACATTTGCAAAGGTTCCTTACAAAAAGAATACAGGGCTTATGTACAATGTCGTATGCAGATCACCTCATAGCCCTCTCTTTATACTTGGTCTTCTACAGACTACTTACGGGCCATCTACATCTGGAACACAAAAGCATTCCTGGACCCTGCTCTGATGAATCTTTTGCACATCTCCAAAACAAACACCATCAGAGCTACTAGATCTAAAGTCCTACATTTTTGCTTGCAACATAAATAGGGCATGCTGGAGAGACAGATATGTATCTTGGAGAATTCCCATCCTCTGGAAAAGGCTTCCCATCCTTGTGAAACAAAGTCCCTCCCTAACTCTATTTAAGCATAACCTGGACCATTAGATGGGTAATTGAAAATGTAGCCTTGGTCTGGGGCCTATGATGTTGATGGACAGAGAGAGTCAGTAAATCACATCACAACTAACAATCATCCCCTATATAAATGTCAAAAAATACATATAACCTATGAGACACATTCGGGTTGCACTGCTAAGCTTATAAAGGTCCTTAGTGGTCGTTAGCCTAGTAAAGACCTATAAACCTATGAATAAGGGAAAAAAGAAAGCAGCAAATAAGTTCTAACCAAAAAGAATGTTCTGGAGGGTGCATATTGAAACGCTGGCACTCAAAATGCCGAGAAAAGATAAGCCAGGAAAAAAAACAGACCAAAACTACATTGGAAGAGTGAATCTTGAACATCACTCTTCTGCTTTATTTATTTTTTAATTTCACATTTGTTATCCGGGTTAGTCCAACTGAGTTTGCAAACAAACCCATTTTCAGTGGAGACTCGAGGAGAAATGCCCCAGCAAACATAAGTAAAGATAAAGTGACAATATACAAATATTAAATAATCACAATACAAAATAATTGTAAAAGAGAAAAGGTTATTAACTATTTGCATTGCATTCATAGTAAGCAACCCATTTTCAGTGGAGACCCAAAGAGAAAGAGCCCCAGCAAACATAAGTAAAGGATAAAGTGACAATATACAAATATTAAACAACAATCACAATACAAAAGAATTGTAAAAAAGAAAAGGTTAACTACTTGCATCGCACTGATAGTAAGCAACCCATTTTCAGTGGAGACCCAAAGGGGAAAGAGACCCAGAAAACCCAAGCAAAGATAAACATACAGGACAAAAAGTACTAAAAATAACAATGCAAATATGAAATTAATTATAAAGAGAAAAACAAAAGAAAAAATTATGAACATTAAGGGTTGCACTGATAGCAGTGGTCTAAATTTACTACATACATGAGTAAAAACAAAAAGATAATCGTTGTTCAAAAGAAGGAAAATGTACAGACATTGATAGGAAGGGTCTATATTAAATCAGCGAATGCTTAAAGTAGAGAACATTGATTTATCGACCATTTAAAAGTGAAAGCTTGAAATCCCGAAGATACGGAACAGTGATTTTTTTTTTCCCAGGGAAAAAAAATCGCTGTTCCACAAAAAAAAAAAAAACTGCAAAGCACTAAAAGTAGGGGGCTTCACCCCCACACCCCCAATATGGGGGGCTGTGACCCTCACACCCCCTACTTAAATATACCAACTCAGAGATCACACCACAGTGGAGGAAATGGCAAAGTCCCGAATATGGCCCAGCGATTTTTTTCTCTGGGAAAAAAAAATCGCTGTTCCGTGTCTTCGGGATTTCAAGCTTTCGCTTTTAAAGGGTCAATAAATCAGCATTCACTGATTTAATATAGACCTAATAGGAAGTGGGAGGGAAAGATAAATAGTGTGGAGAATGGGAGGGGGGAGAGAAAGGAGGAGGCTATAGTAGGGCTACAGTAGTAGAGCTGAGGGTTTAGGAGGGCAGTTTAAGCAAAAGTTACTAACAGAGAATGAAAGTTAGGAGATGCAGCAGGTTATACAGTAGGACAGACTAAGACTACGTGTGGTCAAGGCAATGGCATAATTTCAAGTTTAGTAGGTGGGATTTAAGCTCTTTTTTAAAACAGGGAAAGGAAAGGTTGGATCTAATATGGAGAGGGAGTTTGTTCCAATTTAGTGAGACAGAGTGTTTGTAAAGTAGTTTGCCAATATTCCTTTTGGGTTTATAAACTGAGAGAAGATGCTGATCAGCACTCTGGAGAGGCCGGGGGGGGGGGGGGAGTAGAGAGTAACATGGGAGGTGGGAGCAGGGCAGGCAGAGGGGTTGTTGAGTATGGAAAAGGTAGTGTGGAGTTGCAATTATAGGAGAAGGTGCGGAAATTCCAGCCACTAAAGTTTGTTTAGTGAGAGGCAGTGATGCGACGAGAGGGGTTGGTTTAGAATAAATCTGGCAATTTTGTTGTATGTTTGTTCCAGTTTCTGCACTGAGGTAGTTTGGATATTGGTAAGGATGGGGGAAGAGTATAGAAGAATAGGTAAGAGAAATGCCTGAACAAGAGTGTGTTTAGTGGCAGTAGTGAGGAATTGTTTTGTTCCTATAAAGTAATCCAAGTTTCTGGTGTTTTTTTTTTTTTTTTGATGGCCTGTTGTATGTGCACATCAAATTTTAGTCGGTCATCAATTATTACCCCAAGGAGTTTTGTATGTGAGGCAGGGGAGAAAGTGGTGCCATCTAGGGAGGAAAGAGAAAAGTTGGATTTAAGGTGCGAGAGTGCATAAGGTAAGAGAAGGAGTTGAGTTTTTTTGGGTTAAGGATTAGTTAATTTCTGAGCCATTTTTCAACAGAGATAAAGGAATTTTGTGTTAGTGTGTGTAGTTCAGAGATGGTATTGGAGATAGATAAGAGAGTAGAGTCGTCTGCGTATTATATTACAGATGAGAGAGTGCAGCATGAATGTAGTTTGTTGGTAAAAATGTTGAAAAGGAGCGGTCCAAGTATGGAGCCTTGGAGGACTCCTTTTTGAACAGCAAGGAAGGGTGAGAAAGCCTGCTGCCAGTAATGTAGGATTGGAACCAGCCAAGAGTAGAAGGAGAGAGGTTTAGGTCTGAGAGTTTGTTAAGTAGGATGGGATGAGAGACAGTGTTGAAGGCTTTAGAGAGATCAAGGAATAGTCAGGGGACAAGGTTGTTGTTGTCCCTATCTTCTGCAACCTTTTGAGTAAAGGATAGTAAGGCAGTTGAGGTACTGTATTTAGTGCGGAAACCATATTGAGAGGGGGTGAGGGCATTTTTGTGAATGAGATAGGACAGTAATTGAGTATGTATACATTTTTCAAGAATCGTAGAGAGTGGCAAGAGAATAGAAATTGGTCTATAGTTAGAAGGTTCAACAGAATTGCCACCTTTGTGCAGAGGAGTAGTATAGAAGGATTTCCATATTTCTGGTACAATAGATTCCTGAATGGAGCAGTTGATTAAGATATATACAGGATATGCAATAGAGTCAGCAGCAATTTTCAGAAATTGAGAGGGAGTTTATCAGTGGATGCAGAGCATGGTTTTAGTTTAAGAAGCAGGGATTTGATATATTTAGTAGGAACAGGTCGCAAGGTAAAAGGCTGAGAGAGAGAGGAGCATAGAGGTTTAGGGGGATGTGATGGTGACACAGAAGAGTTGGGATGAGTAGAGTTACCAGAGGGTAGGAGTTTAGAGATGCTGTCTATGAAGTGTTTGTTGAGTAAGTCTGCAGTTTCAGAGTGAGAGTGATAGGGGAAAGGGTTGGGGATGGTAGGAGAACCAGTGTGGAGCAGGGAGTTGACAGTACTCCAGAATTATTTGTGGTCATTTGGGTGAGAGCTTTGAAATAGAGAAATATTGGCATTTATCCAAAATAATAGTTTTTTTTACACAATTTCTGATTTGCTTATAATCTTGGAGAAAGGTGGGAGTTGTAATGGTTTGCCATTTTTCCAGAGAGCACCTCTTTCATGCATCAAAGCATGAGTAGCTTTGGAGAGCCAGGGTGCAAAATTAGATTTGGTTCTGATTTTGCAAGCTGGGCCAAGAGAGTTTAGGACATCAAGGAAAATGTGGCTGAATTTAGTAGCGGCATCACTGAGTGGGAGAGTTTTTAGGAAAGACTAGTTGGTGGCAGACAGTCTATAGTTAAAGGTTTCAAGGGAAAAGTTAGTTTCCTACAATCTCTTTTGAGATGGGACTTCGAGAAATGAGGAGAGTGCCTTAAGACAGAGATGGGAGAATGGTCACTAATAGAGTCAGGGAAGGGAGAAGGGTTACAATAGGTGATCAAGATCCAGCCAATTGTGGAACCAGTAGCGTTTTTACTGTAGTGGGTAGGGGTAGTGATCAGTTGTGAGAATCCATGAAGGTTTATGAAATGTTGGGATGAGACACCAATAAGGGAGTTCCAATCTGTATTAACATCTCCGAAAATTATGGTTTTATAATGGATGGAGGCGTTAATACAGGAGAGTAAACTTTCAAGGATAGGGATGTTTTTACCTGGGGAGATATAGATAGAGGCAATAGCAAACTTCCTATAGTTATTGATGTGGCAGTCTAGGAGCAGTAGTTCAGCAGGGGAGAAACTAGGCAGGGTAATGTCTACAGGTGTTAGTGTCAGTGAAACAGAGTACAAGATAGCCACTCCACTACCTTTTTTAGGTGAACTGTCAGACCTATAGATATTGTACTGAGGCGGGAGAAATTCAGAGGAATTGATTTGAGGTTTTAGCCAGGTTTCCGATAGGGCCATAATGTGAGGTTTGTGTTGGGCCAACCATGCGTGAAGTACAGACGTTTTGTTGTTTAGTCTTTGGTGTTCATTGCAGAGATAGAGATGTTTGAAGCTGAAGATATTTGAGGATGTTTACCGGGGCAGCAGATGAAGGTGGAGGGGGAGTGAAGAGAGGGGAGGGACCAGGACTGGGATGGATATCACCAGAAGAGCAAAGACAAGATGGAAAAGGTGAGGGTCGTCAGTAAGGGGAATGGGGTACTTGAGTTTGGGCTTAAGAGTACTTTAGAAAAGAAGTGCTTTAAAACTTCTTTTTTGCAGGGCAAACGCCCCCTACACCCCCTGGATTTAAATATATACCAACTCCAAGAGTGCCATACCCTGGAGAAAAGGGAATATTCTAGGAAATGGCTGTCTTGAACTTAGTAAATGTAAGTATGTTTTTTTGGCCATTCAGTCTCTGTGTTTTGGACGTGGTTTAGTGGATCCCGACATTTCAAATGTTTAAACACTGTTGCGGCACTTACTGCAAAGGATTAAAGCTATGAACTGATAACATGCTGCTTCCTGTGGTAAAGGGTTTCATTCCCTCAGCATCCATTTGCCTCCTGTGTGACTTCAACACTCATGAGTGGAGTATGAAAAGGTTCATGTGTATCAATGCTCTACCTTGGTAAACACATGCAAAATAAAATTAAATATAAATGGCCCAACAACTGCAGGATGCAATTAAACAAACCCCACAATGCTGTCAATAAGTAGAAATATCTGTACATTATCTGAAAATAATTCAGACTGTCTTCAATCATAATAAAACTGGATGTGCATGCATCTCAGATGCAATCAAAGGAGTTGAGACAGTAGAGTTAGGATCCTTGAACCCTCTTCATTAGCCAGTCCATGTTCTACAATAGATGCTCTGCACTGGTAAAACTCTTGCTAAAACTTCACCTCATGGGACTGGACTATAAGTGGCCATGCCTCCATTTCCACACAGGTTCAGATTTCAATCAGAGGGTACAGCTGTGCTCAGAAATATACAGTAAGCAAAAATACTATGCTACAAGTGGTATGTTTAAAAACAGCATGCCCCATAAATTCAGTTAAGCAGAAATCAACAAAATATAGTCAACTTCAGAAATGTCAAGCGGCAGCTGTGATGGAGTTTACCCTATAAAGATCAAAAGTCTGAAAGATAAGAGCTGGATTTCAATTTTCAGAAGGCAGTAGGAATAAATAAAAGTCACTCCCTTTGGTCTTACACATCAAAACCAACAAAGCCTAGTATGACTCTAAATATCTTAGTGGATCTACTTCTGTTCTGTGAAACCACATCTACTGCACTGCAGATACCCATGGTACTTTGCAAAGAAAACTGCTGTAACATGACATCTCCAGTCTCTGCTGGAAAAAAAAAAACAGTCTCTGCAAAGGTACATTGTTATGCTATGCACATTCTCTCAAAACACGATGAAATTTTCCATTGTGAAGGATGTATAGATATTCACTATAATTTGATGGACTCATAAAATAAAGATATAAGCTGAGTATACCCTACAAAAAACTAGTTGGATTAATGTTACAGACATTTCCGGCAATCATCTTTTTATAAGTTGTAGCATTATTTGCAAGGGTCACAGCACTGTCTGTACTGGATTACGTAAAATGCAGCAAGTGGATCACTCAATCTAACTGTTCTCAGTCGTGTTTTACATGCATTTCCATAATAGCAGTAACAACTGTATAAAGAACTGCAAAATCACTACAAAAAACAAACCAAAGCAAATCCAACCTACCCAAGTAGGGGGCTTCCCTCCCCAACTAAATATACCAGCTCTGAGATTGCACTACAGTGGGTAAAAGGGCAAAGTGCACAATGTTGGCCAACTGCCTCCCTTCCCAGAGCAAAATTCCAGTGATCTGACCTTTCGTGAAAGGAAGTTTTTGGCAAAGCCATCTTGTCTTTTTAACCTTCGGGTAAGTGTAATTTTGATCAAGTAAAGGGGATCCAGTCTAAGAATATAACATTTATGGTCACAGTCATTAAAATGAAATAATGCAGGGAGCATACTGAATATATAAATATTTAAATATCTTTATCTTCACAACAATGAATCCAGAAACTGTGTGTTGATGCTTCATGAAAAGGTAACCACACTACTAAATTCAACAGATAAAGTAATATTAGATCCATCAAAGCATTTTAATACTACCAAGAGAAACCAGAAATAGTAGTAGATACAGATGAAAAACCTCATTGAATCACGGCTTAACAGTGTATAAATGAAGTCCAGCAAGAGTACTAAAGCAGATTGCAAATTGTTAAGTGAAGCATCTCAAAACAAGTCTCTATACATGAAACAAAAACAAAAAGAGAAACACATTATAGCAAATGCCTCAGGGGCAGGTACCAGAAAAAAAAAGATGCTTAAGTGTTTATCAAGAAACAAAACATTTCCATTTATCTTTACCGTAATACACCTGGGAATTGCACAGACTTTGCATAAAAATAAGCAGCCAGTTTTGTAACTCAACATCTAAGGCAATGAAAAACTTTGAAATATGACAGTTTATTGATGTCTAGCTATAGTGCTTTTTGGTGTATTTCCCTTTCAGGCCTGCTGCTCCTTGTGGCTTGATGATTTAATTTAGAGCTATTTTCTTACTAAGTGACTTACCATCTAATAGCAGACATTATACAATAGGGGCAGAAAATGAGAAAAAATGACCCCAAGACTGTACTGGAGATAATATTTGTCATTCATTCCACATAATTTCATAACAAGCAAGTTATAGATTATTAAGTAGCATCGGGTCACGGTCCGAAACAGAAAAATATTCTATCATGATCCATGTAGAATAATTTACGCTGGACATTTGGTTATGCTTTTGTTATTCTTTATGAAAATATGCAATGCTTCTGTAGTCAGATAAATACAAGGACAACAAAGTGATTAAGAAACTGATACACGATAGCTAAAACCAATGAAGGCCGAAGGAAATGTTAGTCTTACTTGCACTGAACCTGTATAGCTTGTTACAGTTTAAGATGTTAAGTATGAGAACAGGCATCATTTTCACACTTAGAAATACTTTAAAATACAAACATCCAGAAAGGAATTGCATGTTCACATCTGGCTGAACAAATATGCTGCTGCTGAACTGTGTGTCTAGCTTACTCAGTTTCAAAAATGGAATATTCTTTGTGAAAATTTCAAGACAGCCCATGTGTGGAAGAATGTTATTCCATATAAGGTATTATAATATTAATGTAAACATTTTGAGTGTATTCACTATAATAATTATAAGAAGACTTTTTGCTAAGCAACACTAGTATTTGTACTTCTTAACAGCATTCGCTGTTCACGATTTTTTGTATTTATCTGGCTTATACTTTTATCTTAAATTTTCAAAAAGGGGTTTTAAAGACGTAAGTAGTCTTCTGGAGGTATAATGTTTTGTGTGTATGAATTAAAAAATAATACAAAAAACAGAGACAGGTGCTTTACTAAATCACAGTTCATCAGTGTGCCCTGGATGATGCTTCAGACTCATTCCAAAATGATTGCATTAAACAAGATTCTGCCTACAAACACTGAGAAATGAGTCAAAGCAAGTACCACTACAGGATGAACTTTCTAAAATACCACTACCAAAAACAAGTAAAAGCATTTTAGGTGCAAAATTGGGTGCCATCCAAACTATATAATATAAAAAGTAATAAATGACAAAGAATGTATGTAATTGGGAGGGTGGCCTAATGGTTAAGATGTTTGCCTTACAAACACAAGGGATAATTGGCTAGGCTTAAAATGGCTCGTAAGGGCAGTTAGCCTAGTACTAATCTATGAACCTATATGGCTGCTCAACAACTGTATTACAAACTACAAAAATTGGTAAGCTTCTTGACTTACTCTTGTCCTTCCTTAGTTTATAACAGATGCATCGAGAACTATAGACCATGTTAATAAAATATCGATTGCTCTAGAGTTTTGGTTATCTGTTGTATGATAAAAACTAAAAGTGAAAATCACACAGATCAGAACTCAGATCGCCTCTTTGAATTAAACTCACACTGCCCCCTAGTTTCCTAGGCTAACAGTGCATCTGCACAGTCACTGTTCTGTACACTCTGGGTACAGTCTGAAGAATGTGAAATTTACACTTATGTATAATACTAGCTTCTAAGGCAATCATGCCAATGGTACTAATGTATCCTTATTTATGCAGCCTTAAGATATAATATGTCTTTTGGCTTTTCCCGGTTAGGGGTCTCCACATCGTAACTCCATGCGCTAATGATTGGCAGTGGATTTTTATGGTGCCGAGTTGCAAGCCCGATGCCCAACCTTCAAAGGCAGCACACCCATTCACGCATGCATCTACCTGCATGTCTTTAATGTCACTCAACCATGGGGAGGACATGCAGACTCCACACAGAAGGCGTTCCAGCCAAGAATCGAATGGGAGAACCTCTTGCTGTGAGACGACAATGCTACTGCTGCACCACCGCGGCCCTATTTATGAAGCCTTAAGATGTTCAGCTAAATATATGGTGTGACTTTTCCGTTTTTCTTACATATAGATTTGTGCAGTTTTATGTCACCACATAAACTAAGGCACAATTGTGATTAAAATAAATTTTGTATTGTGATGTTTAAAAACTATGTTACTATACATACTAGGCATTTAAATTTCCACTCATGAATATGTATAACTTACGTTTACTGTTGTTATGAATGTTAAAATGTTCTTTCAAATTATGTGTCCATATGTAGGGAAATTTAGTAATGTTATCAACTGCTTTAGCTATTTTTACTATTAATAGTTAAAACATTCCAGATTTTCTGTAAAGATTTCACAATTTTACTAATATTGCTACAGCTAGTGTGATGACAGGCGTGGCACTGATGAGGGTACAAATCCCACCACTGCTAACAATTGTGACTGTGCTGTTACTGAGGTGATTTGAATCCCATCACTGCTAATCAAAGATCATGTTGGATATGTGAGGGACAGAGGATGTAGTCCCTGGATCTGCTCAACTGCCCAGTATATAGTCATCATGCCCACCAGGGGGATAGGGTCACAAGTCACTTAAATGGTATCTGACAGGTTAAAGTAAAAATGCTGAGCACTCAAATCTGATTTACTAAACAACTGACTAAATACATCCTGGTCTCAAGAGCATACAGGAAATACAGTACTTCCTTGGCTATTGGCTACAACATACTGAACACTTGACCATCTAAGTTTTGGCCTAGCACCCCTGCCCCTTTCTTATCTCCCTCTCTCACTCTATCTCTTTCTTTGTGAAAATTGGTGTTTTCCAGAGGTCATTCTCCATGGAACTGCCTTTGAAATAAATTATTTTCAAATACACACACACACACACACACACACACACACACACACACACACACACACACACACACACACACACACAATTCCCAATGGGAGAATTCTCCAATTCCTCACAGCTTAAGACCTGGCAAGATAGTACTTCCATCACTTTAGGTTATTGGATTGGACTTGAAACCCACCAGCTACTGTGGTACTTAATTTACAGCCAAATAAGATAATGATTAGCACAAAATAATCATGTTGCAAATGATCTGGTCAGTTAGAAGCTTGCATGTGGTTTCCATAAAGTGGTGCAGTAACTTAACTCCTCTGGGTAGCATAGTTTTTTCAGTGGATCTTGTTACTGTCTATTGGACAGCTGAATATTATTATAATGTTTTGTGCTTCTGCATTTTACTTCTGTATTGTCACCTGCAATATAAAACTGGTTGGGGCACACTACAAAGCGTGGGCTAGACTCCTGAAGTTTCAGGCTAAGAGGAATTAACATCTGTAATAGCTTTTAACTATTTCCTGTTAAAAGGTGATGAATAAGAATACTCTGTAGTATTTTTTGTTCCCTTAATGAACCCCAGCTGACAATCAACCTCTTGGTTTCTGCTACAATTGTACTGGACCTCCATATCCAGTACTGTCCTAACACAGCAAGCTTGCCCTTCTGGAAAGAAGAGGAATACAGAGGGAGAATGACTGACTGGCCTGTGTTTTCCCAGCAGAGGCTGTCACATTTTGGGTGGGAAGGGAAGGGTGGTGGATACCTGTGTGTGGGAGATGCAGCAGAGCTACAAGTCTGCAACATTGTATATAGTGTAAGTATACTAGTCTGCAACATTGTATACACTGCAAGTATACTAGTCTGCAACTTTGTGTACACTGCACATACTAGATATTTTATACCAAGGTCCTATCCCCAGTATGCTGACTCTGGTAATTTGGGTCAGACAATAAGGCCCATGCCAGTACAAATCCTCCTTCAAGGATGCTGTCTTTCGGCTTTTCCCAGTTAGGGGTCACCACAGCGGAACTCCAGTCCGCTAATGATTGGCAGTGAGTTTTTACTGAGTCGAGTTGCCAGCCTGGTGTCCAACCTTCAGGGAAGGTATACCCACACACGCACGCACCTACTTGCATGTCTTTTAAATTCACTCAACTTCAGGGAGGACATGGAGACTTCGCACAGAAGGCGCTCCAGCTGAGAACTGAACCGGACAACCTCTTGCTGTGAGGTGACAATGCTAACCACTGCACCACCACGATCTTCCTTCCAGGATAGGAATGCCCATTACTACCTGCCAACTCCATCAGACACCCAAGTTACTAACTGCATTTGCCACTTGGATCCTATTCAGAACTTTATGTATGTATGTCAGTGGGCTGGCTACACAGTCTGTACTTTTCAGTTCTGTCTGCTTGTGCACTGAGTGCTCTGGGATCAAATGAGGAGGATGGTGTTCGTCACTTTCCACCCACCTTCAAATCCCTGTCTCCCCTAGAATTCTTATATTTATAGCTACAATCTCAAAACTCTAATTTTCTGTAACGGACCAACATAAAGTAAATTAAATATCAAGAAACAGTGATACTACTGAATAACAACAGGATTTGTAAATGTGAAAGCATCCAGGAGCAAAACAAATGCAGGATTAACTGAAATCGAATAAATAATGATTATATGCAACCAATACATAACTATATTGCAGATTTGTGTTTTTTAAGAGTTGGCCTGACCCTGAGATTTTATCTGGTCTTGCACTCCTTAATGATTTTATAGGGGGTTTTACTTATAAGTTTTTATTTACATTTGCATTGGGCAGTAGGGATCCTTTATAGATAATTTGAAGTTTCTTCTTTACGTTGTATAGCTTGTTTATATGGGACTTTCACCAAACAGGCTTATTTTTGAAATTACCTTTATTTTTATGATGGATAGAAACAGTCTCTCTAATACAACTGCCCGTAGGGAATAGAACTCAAAGGAGTAATCAGCAGATTTAGGTACTGGGTTATTCTGGGAATTTAGCAATTCATAGCTGTCAAGAAAGTCTGTAAATAGGTTTGTTTTTGAGTAACTGCAAGACACTGTTTTTTTGTTTGAGGGGGGGTCAAATGTACTTTAAAGGAGAAGGCTACTGTTAGGTGTTCAGGTTTTACTAAGCAGGTAGTGACACTAGGATTAGTACAAGAAAGGAAGACGTTGATAAGGAAAAGGCCACACTACTGTCCCCGGTGATCTGGGGAACAATTTTTATCAAGACTTACCATTAATAAAATTGTGGGATCTTCTCAGTATGTTTATTTCTAGTTGTATAAGGATAACAGTATATAGTGGGGTAGTAACCCATAACAAATGTAATTGATTTGTTAGCAGTTTCAACCCTGACAGACACATGCCAAACCTCCTGGGATAACACTAGTTAACTACTCAATAGATGATGCCAGTTATTTTATATCTGAACTTAAGCCTCGTTTTTGGTGATGGAAGAAAACTCAGCACCAGTAACTTTCCATCCTTGGAGACATGGGACTAGAACTCAGAGCTCAAGACTGCTTCACAGTATCCCCTCCAGGGCAGTGTTCTTAAGGTCACTCATGCTCACATGACAGCTACAAAAATCATACTTGGGACAGTAAATATTTCAGAGTACCCTTGCAACATCCCTAATCCTAGCATCAGAGAGATGATTTATTGCAATGCTTCTACAGTCTAGTCTGGGTGAAATTTTCTGCCTATTAAATGACTAATAATAAGGGCACCAACTCTCTGCAGGCCTCAGGGACCTTAGTGGAGCAATACTGAAGCTTTGGTGATTTATAACAGAATGCATGTATGAGAAAAGTTGTGGACAGAAATACGTGTTATTCCCTGGGTGGCTAGGTTTTGGTAAGTGGGGAAGTGCTGTGCTTAGGCAGAGATATTTTATGCAGGCAGAGTGCTATGCTTCTCAATACTGTCATTGGGTACCAGCAAAATATGAACCTTCAGAGTAAGTGCTTACATCTCTTCATTATAGAATCCGAGCAATCCAGATGTAGACAGCTGTCAGTAAACATGACACAGTTAATACACTTCCTCAAAACTCCTTCAGCAATCAGATGGTCAAGGAAAGAAGGATGAGCATGCTGGGAAAACATGACTATAGGAACTGTACTATTTTAGTGGAGATTTCAGACAGTGTTTCTAAGAATGAGAAACATCAGTGATTCATCTATTAGCTTTGACCTGGTTACTACTGCTACATGAGCAGCTAGGAATCAATGTCTAACTGTTACTTCTCCTACGAGGAGCGAAACAGTAGTACTCTTCCAAAAATGGTTACAGATAAAGGATGTTTTCGTTTTATTTTCCTGTCTTATAAAATAGAACATTACTATGTTGCCTAGTCAAAGAGCAAACTGGAACAAACTAGCTTCCTGTCTGAGCTAGATAAACACTCACTTATATGATTCCATTTAGAACAATGCCTTCTTGTGTGAGGAAAAAAACAAAAAATGAAGGCAGTGCAGTTGATTATTCCTAAATAAAAGACAAAGGTATAGACAAAACCAACAAAGATTGTCAGGCAGCCTTAAAGATTAAAAAAAAAGTCAAAGATAATGACTATTGCAAATATAGTCAATGTTAACGATAACATTTTTCTAAGCTAGAACCTGGATTAGAGTAGGGAGTACAGTAGCACTGCTCTGGGAGTAAATAGCCAGAAAAGGTGGTCATCTTACACGCAGCAGCATATTTTTTACACTGCCAGTATATTGTTACGGGTAGACTGCAGTTAACATTTAATATTTTTGACATACATATAAAGTTTAGTTTGAGATGGGAAGAAACCTACTTGGTAGTTTTGCTGAGTAGGTATCTCCCCTGTGGACGGTAAGCATCAGCATTCAACTTTTACAAGAGGGAAGTAATTCTTAGGCCCAAGAAAATCAGTATCACTAAAAATGAAAGATAAATATGGGATATTTGGAAGGTTGCTGTGACCCTTTAAGAGAAGTACTACAAATAATTGAAAGAGTTTTATAATATTAAAGCAGATGAAGAGGGAACATAATCAGAATAAGAACAGGAAAGGTACAGATGCAGGTTTAGTAGAGAGAAACATTTTCAAGGGAAATGTAAATATTTGGGACCATTCCCTTGGCCTTAGCTGGTAACACAAAAGATAACAGGAAGTCACTGAAACAGAATTTCAATTAATTAATGCATTGCACAGGTTATAGGCTCCTTAATGTTTAAACTTCAAAGTAACTGACTTCCAAAAATTTGATGGCTTATAAAATCTATAGAGTCATATAACTTATACTGTAAAACAGTGCAGAGTGGCACAAAGGTTTTGCAGCTCAGGTTTATAGTCACATAAGTTGTTACTATATTATATATCTAGAAAATACAGAGAGGCACGATCCATAAAGTAGCACAGTTATTTAACTCGTAATATACTATCTATGAAACAGACAAGGGCAGTGCTTACTGATATCTATCATACGGATTATGCTTTTTAGCAGGACATATCATAGTCACTATTTAAAGTTGTTGGTGGTATCATCTTAAGGGCAAGAAAGTTGGGTTAAACATACATTTACAGAGGAAAATAAACACACATGAAGGCAATCAATCTGGTTAAAAATGGAAAGAGAGGAACAACCCTCACTTCCTCCTTTATTATAAAGCACATGACCTCTCGACCTCTCCACACCAACGACGTCAGTGTAAGAGCACACATACGATTATTCACTCTCTTTATTATTATCAGCTAACACCCCCACTTGCTCTTACGCTGTATATAAATACATTTTAAGAACATATTTTTGGATAACTTTTCCTTCACATTCCAAATGTGTAATACATGAACTTTTCAATCTTCGATTTTGTAGCAGGTTTAGTAAAGATATCTGCAACCATGTCCGTGGTTGGGCAATATTCAAGGCTTATTTTGTCATCATTAAGTGCTGACCTAACAAAATGATACTTAATGTCAACATGTTTACATCTCTGTCAGCTTACTGGATTCTTCGACAAAGTGATTGCTCCTTGATTGTTCTCAAATATTGTTACTGGCACACACTTGCACTCTCCATCCATTTCACTCAACAACTGCACAAGGTAGAAACTCTCCTGTGTTGTTACTGCCAATGCCATGTACTCTGCCTCACATGTAGATAAAGCCACCGTTTGTTGTTTCTTTGATTTCCATGAAATAATAGGCCCGTCTCTATTAAGACTGAAGTAATAACCTGTTGTACTACGTCTATCGTTTTGATCTGTTTGATCTGTTGCCCAGTCTGAATCAATGTATGTTAGAAGCTGAAGTTTCTCTTCACTTCTCTTGGAACACAGCTCTCTGTCCAATGTACCTTTTAAGTACCTTAACACATGTTTGGCTAGTGTTAAATGAGATTCACTCGGTTGTGACAAATATTGTGAAAGTTTACTTACAATCCAGCTAAGATCAGGTCTCGTGCTTGTCATAACATATATCAAAGTACCCACAAGCTCACTATATTTTCTTGGATCTGTAGATTCACTGTCACATTCAAAGTTTGGCTTTTGTTCAGAAGGGGTACTTCTTACTTTACAATTAGAATTTTCCTAATGTACCTCTTTTGGTTCATCTTTACTTCACTACTGTTCTGGGTAAAGTCAGTGCCTAGAAAATATCTTAGCTTTCCCAGATCTTTAATTTTAAATTTAGCCTTGAGTATTTCCTTTACATCGTTTAGTGATTCATTGTCACTAGCTGCTATAATGAAATCGTCAACCCATATAATTAGGACTGTTTTCTCATTTTCAGCTTGTCTAGTGTATACACAATGGTCTACGAGGTTTTGGATAAAACTATTTTCACAAAGAAAATCATGCAAAATTTTGTTCCAGTTATGCCCTGATTGTTTCAATCCATACAATGACTTATTCAGTTTATAAACCAATTTTTCATCATTATTTGATTTCTTTTCAAAACTTTCAGGTTGCTCCATATGCACCTCACAGTCAATAGGAGCACGTAAATAGGCCATTTGTACATCCATCTGGTGGAATTCTAAATCATACTGAGCTGTCATCTGCATTAGACTTCGTACAGATGTCATACTCACAGTTGGTGCAAATGTTTCATTATAATCTATACCAGCGACATGACTGTAGCCTTTAGCTATATATCTAGCTTTGTAAGTCTCAGTATTATCTGCATTGTCTTTTACAGTGAAAATCCACCTACCCCCCACTGCATTTTTATCTTCTGGCAGCATGGTGAGTGTAAATGTGTTGTTTTCCTTTAAAGACTTAAGTTACTCCTTCATAGCTTTGACCCACTTCGAGTTAGACAAAGTCACAGCCTCTTTAAAGCTCTGTGGTGTGTTGCATTTTAGTCTGTAACAATAGTCAACATTAACTGTCACATAATCGCCGTTTTCAACTTTACACTCATAGTCTTTCAAGTATGCAGGTGTTTTTTTTCTCCCTTTTAGAGTAGTGTGTATCCTGCCTTTCCTCTTCGTCTTATTTTTCTGTCGCCTTCATTTATTATAGATTCAGTGTAATTCAGTTTGTATTTCTTTTGCGATTTGACTGTCAGCTTTTGATTCTGACTTAACATGCACACTTCTGCTGGTATTAAAATCTTCATCCATCACTTCTGGGTCTGTCTGAATTTGGCATTCAGCTACATTCTTAGTAAAGAACTTGACTAACCTGTGTTTAAGGACCCTTCCTGTGTCAAGATAATAGACCAGATATGATGGGCTGTTTTTATCATATTCGACAAAAATCCCCTTATCACATCTTGGGTATAACTTCTTCTTATCTTGTCTGTATGCATAGCACACTGATCCAAATTCTCTCATCCTTGAAAGATCAGGCTTCTTTCCTGTTAGCATGAAGAATGAGGTCTGCCCCACATGCCTGTTATAACACCTGTTGCGAATAAAAACAGCAGTCATTACTGCATATGTCCACAACTTTTTAGGTAGGTCACTTTCTATCAACATGCACCTTGCCATTTCAAATAGTATTCTCTAGTTTCTCTCTGCTGTCCCATTCTGATGGGGTGAGTAAGGTGCTGATGTTTCATGTCTCATAACAGTTTTATTCAGTAGTGACTGAAAGCCTTTTGACATGAACTCAGTGCCATTATCTGATCTGATACACTTTATCATCCCATAAGGGGCTGAATCAGCAATAAACCTTTCAGTTGCCTTGGCTGTGTCACTCTTGGCTTTCAGAAAGTAGACAAATATTACACCTGGGTAGTCATCAGTAAATGCTAAAGTGTACTTAAATCCTTCTTTTGCTACTGTATCAATTGGGCCGGCCAAATCAAACAGTTTTTGCTCTTGCATCTGGTTCTCTGTTTCTGATCTGGACAAATTTCCCTTGCATACAGGTTTCACAATCTAGGTTAGGTCTCTCAACTTTACCTTTAATTTTCATTCCTTTTACCACCTTTTCTAATTCTGACACATCTTCAAAATTACAGTGACCAAGCATTTTATGCCATGCTTAAACGTCATAACAGCTCTGAGATGCATCATAATATGTCTCACCTTCGTTTTCTTCATCATATGTGTCTAAATAATAGAGTCTATCACACTAAATTATGTCAAACCTGGTGCCGATTTTATAGATGAGCTGGTACCTTCCTTGTTTAAAGTTGATCAAGGCCCCTTTGGATGTTATTGCTTTAACAGAAAAATGCTTTGTGGATACGTCGGGATATACAGCGCCCGAGTCATCATCACCTTTACTTAGCACCCCTCTGTGTTTAGCAGCCATACCTCCGCATTATCTCCCTTCTGTCTGACCCCACAGGTTCTAGTCCCATCAGCTAATTTCACAATGTGCTCCTTTGGTTGGAAAGTTGCATCAAGGTGTTTAAACTTTTTCAGGTCATTAATTATGTGTGACGTGCTGCCAGTGTCCACCATTAATCCCTTCTGTTTTAATTCACAAATCTGATGCTCATTTATTCTGAAGATAAATGTGTGATCATCCACGTCAGTTGCTTGTTTCACATTATCTTTCTTCTTTCGTCTACAGTTACTGTCCTTGTGGCTAGAGTTTTTGCACAAGCTACACCACTGTCTCTGCCCTTTATTTTCTCTCCGGCAATCGTGTGCCTTGTGTCCCTTTTGGCCACAGCTATAGCATATAATCTCTGCTTTTACTCTTTCCACAAAGCCACTCACTTTCATCACGTTATCATTACTTACGTTGGCATTACATTTCTCGGTAAGTTCATAGCTTCTCAACCTTGTTTTGAACTCACCAAAGCTCAATTTATCATCATCTTGCATGATGTGGACTGCAAATGGTTTAAAAATTTCAGGCAATCCTTTCAGAATTATTGCAATTAGTAATCCATCACTGAGCTTCTCCCCAGCATTTCTAAGTGCTGTAATGCCCGTTTCAGCCCTAATAATACAGTCTGTGACACTTTCACTGGCGGCCTTCTGGAGGCTTGTTAATTCGGTGTATAGGCTAATTACCCATGGCTTCCCTTTCCCGGCATAATGGTCTCCCAGGATCTGAAGTGCTTCTCTACCGTCGTCTGTGGCTTCTCTCATGATGAGGGGCAAACTTTTGTCATCTAAGAACTGTATTAGTTATGCATATGCCTCCTCATTTTTCTCAGCATCACCTTCCTCCTCATTTTCATCATCCTCTGCGTCCTGCTGCATATTTCGCAAAGTGGTGTCTTTCAGCCCTAGCAAGCGCAGGTGCCCCAGAACCTTGTCTCCCACAACTCGTAATTCTTTTCATCTCCATCAAAACACAGTCTATAACATTGGCTTTCTACTTTCTTCCTGGGCCCATAACCTGTTGGCGGTATCATCTTAAAGGCAAGAAAGTCAGGTTAAACATACATTTGCAGAGGAAAATAAACACACGTGAAGGCAATCAATCTGGTTAAAAACGGAAGAGAGGAACAACACTCGCTTCCTCTTTTATTATTATAAAGCACATGATCACATGACCTCTCTTGACCTCTCCACACCAACGATGTCAGTGTAGGAGCACACATACGATCATTCACTCTCTTTTATTATTATCAGCCAACAAAAGTAACAGTAATCATAAGCCTGTGCCATCAAAATGCATATATTTTGATGGTAGCACGAGTTATTAAATTAAATACATTGGCAGTACCAGCTACACAGAAGAGCAACTCCTCTGCTAAGCAGAACAGCTACCTGATTGCTAACCACTTGCTTCAAGAACAGTAATGCAGGAACACTAACTCTGGGTACATGAGTCATATGAGTAGAAATTAAAAACAATGCTGTAATGTGCAAACATTAGAGCTATATGCAAGAAATCAAATTAGGACATATACCACACATATGTGGCAATAATGATCAGTATCACAGATGGAAAAGGCTGACCACATGCCTAAAATTTAACCAATGGCTGATTGTGACCAAATACAAGCAGGCTAACAATGACTGCAAGACCAGGCCAGACTGTCCAAGGAACCTTAGGTTATTAGCTACTGCAAACCTGCATCAGATCCAATATTTTTCCACCTTGAGAAAAAATCAAAATACATAACAATAGCTTCTAAATAAAAACAAAAGCCTTAATGTGCAGATGTATGAGTAGCTGAATGAGCCAGCCACACTAGTCTGAGAAATTGTGTTTAAAAATGTCACTGCAAGATGTAAGAAACACTCATTTAATAATCATTTGAGACCCCAGGCAGCCCTAAGCTGCATCAAATCTAAAGACATGATTTATACCCATGTAGAATGGTAAAGACTTGCATCTAGGAATAAAAAAACAAGCTACTACTGAAGAAAGGCATAGGTGTAAGCAAGAAACTGCTGAAAAGAAAAATCAGCCAGTCTATAACAATTATGGAGAGAAACACAGATAGATGACAAAACCAAAAACTAAGGCAGGGCAATAGATTGTCTGTAAACAAAAAAAGACAGCTATGGACAAAACCAGCAAACATTGTCAGACAACCTTAAAGGTTTGAAAAAGGAGCAGGTTAATGAATACAGTGAATGTGGCTAGTATTAATCATACTATTTCCCAAAGCTAGATATCAAATTATCGGAGGGAGCACTGTAGAATTGCTATGGGAATAAACAGGTAAAATAGGTTATGGCCTTACATTTAAAAACAAACAATATATCTTAGAAATTTCTTAGCACACAGTTCCAACATTTTAGGACTTAGCAATCCTATATACACTTTATATGCAAAATATCCATGAGTGTGAAAGGTCACTAGGGGGGTCTCTATTAGAAGCACGAAAATGCTTCTAAGTGAATACGGAAAGAGCGACACATATTCATCGAATCACATTTAAGCGATTTGATGAATATGTCATAGGGCAAAGAGATGTTTGGCAAACTTCACGGAGTTGCCCTTTCCTTCCCTATAGTGTGATCTCGGAGTTGGTATATTTAATTGGGGGGGTGGGAGGCGAAGACCCCCCCTGTTTATGATGTTACATTATTATTTTTTTTGCGAGCGGCCACGTAAGTTTTTTCCCTAGGGAAAAATTTGCTTATGTGGCCATTCACTATTGTTAGTTTTCATGCATTATGTGTCGACTTTTATGTAGTCGCACATATGCACTTTCATCTTTATAATATAGAGCCCACTAGGGGGATCCTACCGCAGTATCCAAGTTCTGCAGATAATATTCTACATTAAGATAGAACATGTTATGGGTAAACATTCACATAAATTTACAATAATTCAACATGCACATTGGTGTGAGAAATACATTACATAACAACTAATGTATAGTTTTGAGACCATTGTCTTGTGTGAAGTTACTGTACAATGAATTAATGTCCAATGATCAGCTTTCACTGCTTTGAAGCAACCCAAAACTGCTTAGTATCTTGCATATGTTGTGATATAAATCACTGCTAAGACAGGGACTAAACCAAGATTCAATCTGGGTGCAGCTGGGACTGTCCTTTAACAGTAAAAGGCAGTCAAGTAAGATGAATCAGCTGCCTCTGGGAGCTATAGCAAGTCAGCCTGACTGGACAGGATTCAGTAGAAACATTTTAAGTGGATTACATGCTTGTACAGGGTACAAAGGTGTCCCTGAGATACTTGGGGCATCTACTAGCTTGTAAAAGACTGATGCTTTAAGCTTTTTTTTTTAAACTACAAACTCTAATCTAAGAATACTGTTGAAAATAACATTTATAAATCATGTTTTTCTATTAACACTGTATATGAAGGAATCTACAAGCAACATGATAAAAATTAACTGACTTTTATTTTCTGTTATCCCAATTTTTTTTTTACAAGGAAGCATTTATTTTTATTGTCTGTGTGAATAAATTTGTACTTGGAGAGCAGCTTAAAAGAATATTTTGTTACAGTGGGCATTGGTGGAGAACATAGAAATAGAAACATTTCTATGACTTCTTTAAAAGTTATCTGAAAAATGTTCTGGAAGAGTTTTTTTCTTACCCACTTGATATCACACTGCAAGATATTGGTTACTGACTGCTTAACAGAAGTAACCCCCCCCTAAATGTTACTTCTTAATGTGGCAGGCTTTAGTGCATGTGAAAACTAAAGACTGTTTAAACACTTGTATCCAAACTGGGAGTTACTCTGGTTCTAAAGATACCTGTGGCAGTAAAAAGGGTTACTCTGAAAAAACTGGTAAAAGCATTGTGCCCGTACAGGGTTATGTTCTGGACCAGAATCATTGTAGCAGCAGAAAAGAGTAGTCTTGTAGCCATGTGCTGTTGGAAAAGCCAAAGCCTTGTGCGTACTGCACTATAGCTGCTAAAACATGTGCAAAATGGAGAAATACAAGCCCTTGCTGAATTCTAACAAGGCTTTTTAATCAGCTTGACAACAGTTCCTCAGGAGAGATGCACAGCCACTGACCAATACTTACCTAGCCTGCAACAACAAATACCCCGACTTGTCATCCAGCCTTACACCTCACTGTACATCCCAACAATTTGCTGTCATGTGATGAAACCAGTGATGCAGGATGATAGGGAGGGCTACCTAGTGACATTTGAAAGTATACCGCTCAAGAGAAATGTCTCTGAATTGAGTGGGCTATAACTATGGTATCACATTTAAGTGGGACTCACTAAAAGCATATACTGTACATGGACTAGCAACTAAAATGAGAAATGTTATTAACGGTTGAACTTTACTTGAAGCACACTTTCAACTTTCATAACTGGACATTCTGTATGGACAAACAAGTTAGGTCACAAAGGGTTGATTTAAGGTACATTTAAAAAAAAAAAAAAAAAAATATATATATATATATATATATATATATATATATATATATATATATATATATATATATATATATATAAATAAAATAGATTGCAGCTCAATGATTTTGGTATCTCTTTTACTTATCAAGATAAATTATTTGAGTATCGAACATTTAGATGTTAAGATACAGATTTTAAGTGATCAAATTTCAACCACTTCATATAGAAAGCCTACATCCACCTATTCTTTTTGGCATGCTAGTAGTGCACATGTTCCACATTTAGTGGAATCTTTACCATATGGAGAATTTTGTGTGCACATCATTTATTTTCTGAGGATGGTGAATTTTACAGAACAGCACACGATTTTGTGAATGGATCATTAAATAGGGGTTATTGGTGGGATATACTTTGTAGTGCGATGGACAGTTTGGAAAGTAAAGTGATGAATCAGAGATTTCATTGGAAAAATATAAACAGGTGAATATTTCTAGTGATGTGCACTTTGTTACAGGTTACACCCCTTTGTGGAGGGGATAGACAGAATTTTGAATTAATCAGCATATTATACGAAGTGATGTAGTTCTGGGTTTCTTGGTTAATTTTGAATTTTCTTATTGAAATTCTCTTAATTTAATAGATAGGTTATTTTGCTGAAGGTTTTGATGGTATATATAAGGGAAGTAAGGTTGTAAATATAAGGATATTAGCTAGTCCATTATATTTATGGACTGGAGGTTAAACCTATAACAAATTCAGATTTTTATCACAATGTCTCTGTGACCTATATTATATAGCCCAAATTAAACATCCAGTATGAGCACATATTTTGGAACATTTATTAGACATTAAGAATGTAGCCATTTGATAAACTGCATGTGTTGTTTTACAAAAGGTTTATTAATGACTTATTTTTTCATCACTGATGCTTCCTCTGAAGACATTAATACTAAATGATATGAACACAGAAATACTGATTTTTTATTTTTTACCATAGGCAATGCAGGTTTAATTGTGCCCTATTTGGACATCATGGTTAGTTGGGATTATTTGGTTGACAGTAAGTTTTCTAGTTGGATTTACAGAAAATCTTGTTTTTCTAATAACTATCTATTATATTCTAGTGCACATCCAAATTTCATGAAAAAGAACATCCCCAGATATCAGATGATCAGACTTTCTAGGCTTAATATAGATGATAAGGTATTTTTAGAAGGGCTTCACAGATTGTTAAGATTTATTCATAGAGAGAGGTTAAAATTATTAGATTTACAGTGTACGGCTGATAAAATATTTAAGAGGAATTAATTTTTCCCTTCTATTTTAACTGCCAGTTTAAACAATAAATCTGGTAGTGATAATGGTGGTTACAAAAATAGTTTAATTTTACAAATGACAGTGGATGATCATTCTATTAAAGTTTTTTTTATAATTGGAAAATTATTTTGGGCAGTCCTGAAGTTTACAGCAGTGTGGGTTTTGTTCCTAGGTTTGTATACAAAAAACATCCGAGTTTATTAAGTAGTATGTAGAAAAAGAGAATATCAACGCTTAAGTGTTACACAATGACGGGAGCAAAGTGACTAGCAAATGTGGCTTTTGTAGTGCTTGCGGCTTTATTTTAGAAGGTCCTAATATTTATTTAACTCATTTGAATAAAGTCATTAAAGTTAATGGACACTTCAACTGCAACTCTATGGGTTTAGTTTACATTGCTATTTGCTCTTTTTGTGATGCATTTTATGTAGGTATGACTGCACACAAATTCTCATAAAGGACAAAGAGCATATATATGCTATCAGGACTAAGGACAAGAATAATGCTTTAGCACATAAGAGTTTAAAAATATATATTTTTCTGTGTTAGAATGCATACCTTTAAATCTAAGGGGAGGTTGTTACAAGTATTTATTGGAAAGGAAAGAAACTTTGTGGCAGCTAAAATTACAGGCTGATAAATTATCAGGATTAAATGAGTGTATTAATATTAAATGCTTTTTATTATAAATTGTTTAATGCATTTATCTAATTGATTCATTTATTTACAAGTCACTGTGTTTTTTGTTTGAGCTTTAAAAGATGTATGAAATGGTGTTAAACTTTACTCTGAAGAAGTCCTGTTACGGACAAAAGCGCTAAATCTATTAAAGAATTTTTCTTTGATGGCACCTTTGTTTGGTGATTTGTGGTTTTAAGAATGCAGCAAAGGATAATCCAGTTGCTGTTCATTTTAAAGAACATCATGCTTCCAATAAGAATGTGTTAAAGTATTTTATTTATAAAATTAATAACTGAGATCTGTATTATAATATTTTGGAAGTTTTATTATAGAAACTAATACAATGAGTAAAAAGGTTACACAGAAAAGACAATAGGTTAAAAAAACATAAAAAGAAAAATCTAGCAAAGCTAGACTTTCCACTGTGTGATACCTTAAACCTCTTGTATTAGAGGCAACACAGGATATATGCAAATTACCCTTTAAGGATATCATATGTTTCAGCTAAATGACAATTCTGAATGTCCATGACTTTTTCTTTTAAGTCTATTTATGCACACTTTCAGGCCAATAAAGCCAAACCCCACTAACTGTTGTCATGCATGTTTCTGCCTTCTTATTGCATCATCAGCACAGCATAAGTGGAATGTTTGGCTAACATTTGAAACACAGGGTTGCCATACACAACTGATATCTATGAACATTAGGGTGACTGCAAAATATCCCAACTAACAAACTAAACCAATGAGTAAAAATGTGACACAGAAAAAACAATTGGTTAAAAAACACAAAAAGGAAAAACAAAAAACGGTACTTTTCTGTTAACGCGGTAACAGCATTCTGGGCCTGGATTTGCGTTAATGGAAAAGTACCAAAGGCTTCAGCCCAAAATCAAGTAAAACATAACTGTTTATGTCTGTGACGAGTTTTCAGTGGCGTTCCTTTACATAAAACAGCCATATGACTGACTTACTTCTGTAAAGCTGGAAATTGTTGTCAGGGGATAGTGCGGAAGCGTGAGGGCGCATCCCTTACGTCTGAATTGAATGTTATATGACTGAAATATATACACACTCATATACATATGCTAGGATGTATTGATAGACATTAAACAATTATAAACAGTACAGTGCCAAGTTTGAAAAGAAATCACGATCATTAAAACGGTTGCAGTTAACTGATTGTACTTACTGTCTGTCAGTGTGGGATTTTTTTCCTCCCAGCATTTGTAAAGTTAACAATGTGCACCCTGGCTAACCATCGAGGATGCATTCATTGTACTAACAGAAAACTTCTGAAGGCTTAATGTTCAGTTTTCTAAGGGACTCTGCAAAAAGACAGAGAAATGAACAGAAGTAGTAAGACATGCAGAAAAAAGTTTTCTAGTTCTTGTAATGTTCAGCCATTTCCCGGCAAGTCTTGCCTCCATTTATGAGTTTTCAGTGGAACTTTTCTGTTAGCTGCAGATGGTCAGAGAAAAGCAAGCACCCCCCAGCAGGAGTGTGAAATAAGCATTACTGACATGTCAGATAATGACTAGCACTCCGACAAGGAAGAAAACATTAAAACCAGACCCAAAAAAGCTGCAAGGCTGGACTTCTCACTGTGTGACACCTTAAACCTCTTGTATTAGAGGTGACATGGGAGAGCACCTCATTACTCTGGGGTATTCCTACATTATGCCTATCTAATGCGAATTCTTATAGTAACAAAACTGGCAATACCAGTAAAATCACTCTTAGGACAAAGTGATTGGATAAGAAAACAAACCAAAGAAGTGATATCACAGCTGGAAAGTAAGTCTTTAATATCAAGAGGTTAAAAAACAAGATAAAACAATAAAATGAGATAAGCGCTTTCAGCATAAAGCCTTCTTCACATCTAGTCTCAATCAATGAGTGCAGTATTAAATGGGGGAATTAACCAATCATAATCATCTTCTCAGGCGACACCTCTTTAACATAGGCTTAAGGGGAAGTAACTCATTTAATCCTGGATGCTTATCAGCCCTTAAGTCAGCTATCCATTTACTCTCTTCAGTAAATGCCTTAATATTTCCTCCTCTTGGATTACTGTATACCCATTGCAATGCCATAAATCAAAAGTCATGTCCATGATTTGAAATTATATGGTTACTTAAGGCATTGGTGGATACTTTGTTTCTAACATCTCTCAAGTGCACTTGAATTTGAGTTTTAAATGGGCAGTTGGTTTTACCCACATAAAAATTTGCACATACCATACACTTTACACATAGACCATGTTCTTAGTCTGACAGTCAACACAGGCTCTAGTTGTATAATGCCTGCCTGTCACAGAATGTTCAAAATATCCATCAGATAGTATATAGCTGGATATGCTGCAGCGTCCACACCTGAATGCACCTGTTTTACTGATCACAGTGATGTTTTCTTAGGAAATGAATCCTTACAAAGTAATTGTTTAAGATTTGATTTGCTCTTGTAGCAAAATCTAGGTACATCACCTCCGATTCTCCGTATGTTCTCATCTGCTGTTAACATTTTCCAGTTCTTGCTTATTACATTATGAATAGAGCCAGTATTGCTGTTATAAGTTAATGTGCATCTCATATTGGGGTATGATTCAGCTCTTTGTTTACTCCGATTCTGGGGTCACCCATGGAGGTAATGTTTGCCCTTGGTGCTTCGTAGCTATGAGGCTTGAGATGCTATCATATTAATCTCACCATCTTTATAGCCTCTTCCTGACAACTCTTTCTTTGATTCAAGTACACCCCTTTCATAGATTTCATCTTTGATATTTAGTCTGGATTGCCATTGGAATTTGTTCTTAACGACCTGTGGAAATATTTTCTTAGGATGCATACTAGTTCGATGCAAAGAGTCATTCCTCCAGCATTCTTTCATCTAGGTAAATGTCTCTATGTTTCCATCAGTATCCTTCAATTTAGTTACATTTAGGAAATCAGTCCTAGATTCAGAAGTTCGGACATCAAAATCCAAAAAATCAGTGGCGTCTTTTAGGTAGTCTATGAACATATTGAGTTGCACTTTATCACTGCCCCAAAGGAAAAAAATATCATCAACAAATCTCCTATAGTACAGTAAATATCTCCTCCATTGATTGGTGTCTTTAAATATGAAATCCATCTCCCATTCTGCCATAACAAGATTGGAATATGAATTTGCACAGGAGGTCCCAATTGCCACTTCCCATTTCTGTACATAACGTTGATCTTCATACAGCAAAATGTTTTCAAGGATGATTTTCAGTAGGGAAGCTATCTGCTGTATATCATTGTTGCTATAGTCACGGCTATCACTTAATATCCTTTGAATTGATTCAATTCCATACTGATCTGGTATGACCATGAAGAGGCTCCGCACATCCATGGTCACCAATAGCTCCATTCCTTGTAGCCCACTGGTTTGACAGAAATTCGAAAGTCCCACAAGAAAATCCTCAGTATCTTTTAATATGGTGTTGTACTTTTCAGGGCTCTCTTCAATCTGTGTTCCACATAAATGGAGGAAGGTTCAGTAGCCCAGCCACCTCCAGAGAGTATAGGTCTTAACGGAGGGTCATTCACCTATTTGTGTATTTTGGGTAGCCCTTTGATCACCGGAGTAACCGGTTCCTCCACTAGGAGGTACACATATAGATCTTCAGTAATGAGATGCATAAACATAAGGTCATATAAGCTATGCTGAATGTCTAATATTATTTTCTTTAGTTCACTTGTGTGTATAATTCTGTATGTGGTGGTATTACGAAGTAATTCTAACATTTTCATTCTATACCATGCCTTATCCATCACAACAGTTGCCTCTCTCTTGTCCACTGGCTTGATCACAATTGCATCATTCATCATCAGGTCCTGTAGGGCTTTTTGCTCACCTTCAATCGGATTATAAAAGCCCCCACATTTATTGTTGCTTCTCAACTCAAATTCTTCCTTCTCACAGGTCCTCATGAAGGCATCTACTAAAGGATGTAGAATCGGCACCATCAAGCTAGGCTTCTTAAACACAGGTAGATTAGCATTATTGCCTTGTAATAAAGTATTGTTGGAAAATATTTGTTTCAAGGTAATGTCTCTAGCAAAGTACTTGAGGTTATAGGCAAATTCATTATGTCTGGATGCAGTTGCCGGTATAAAGGAGAGTCCTTTATTAAGTAACTGAACTTCCATAGCAGTTAATGTATATGAGGATATGTTCACTACCAGATTAGAAGCTATATGGGTTACACTGATGTCTTCCTTTTCTTCCTGTCCCTGCTCATCGAGCGCCCCCTTCTGTGGAGCCCTTCCTGCTTCAAAAAAATGGGAACATTTGAAAAAGCAGAGACTGACGTACCTTTATGGTGTGCTCCTCCTGGCCAATCACTCATTTCCATAGATGATTCATTAGCCCCTGGAGCTTTTTTATTGTTGGTCTGAACTTCATTATTCACATGAGTTAAACTCTGTATATCTTGCAGCCATGTATTAATTACACTATCGGAGTTGTGTGCTATCCCACTTAGCTCACGTCCTTCTATGGATACAATATCTTTATTTTGTGCTGTCGCATTTACTGGTCTTCCATTCATATTATTAAAAGTATTCCTGTCTAATGCACTGCCTACATCTGATTCTGAATGGTCATGCCTCCTCTCTTCAGTAGGCTCCACGTTCATGGTAGTAACAGTAACATTTTAGGAAAGTCACGCTTGCCTTCCCTAGGCCATTCAAAAATGTGCCTTCTTTGAAAATCATCATAGTCACGCCTAAGTTTCTTAGTTTTCCAGGCTTTAAGCTTCTCATCATACAAGACCAGTGCTAACTGCAAATCCATAAATTTTAATAAAATGGAATCCAGAATATCCATTTGTTTCAGTTCAGCTTGTTTCAATTCTAAAAAAGATTCAATTTCTTTCTCTAGTTGCAGGAAATAGTCAAGTAAAAGTCTAATGTAGCTAAAGATCACATTCATGTTAATTTCCTGCCATTTAGCCAGAAGATCTGGATATCTGTTTCCATAGGAAAGCATACACTTCACTCGCATGCCTCTCGGTATCAGGCCATGGTATAGGCACGCTTCTAAATGAAAGTGTTGCCATTGCAACCACTTACGTTTAAATGCGTCTGTTTCCACTTGCTTGTATAAGGAGAGGTACTTCTCATACAGGTCATCCCTCTTTTCTTCATTATCCAGTACATTCATAAAATTAAGATGCAATAGCGGATTACCTTTCTTGTTGTTGGTTAGCATTTCCCTAACAGGATAACCACCATTATTGCTCATTTGTTTACCTTGCTTCTCCTTCTGTGGACAGTAGCTTAGTTCCAAATTATCGTCAGCCATGACTGATTTTCCAGTAACAACAAAGTAAAAATAGTAACAAAACTGGCAATACTAGTAAAATCATTCTCTGGACAAAGTGATTGGATAAGAAAACAAACCAAAGAAGTGATATCACAGCTGGAAAGTAAGCCTTTAATATCAAGAGGTTAAAAACAAGATAAAATAATAAAATGAGATGAGCGCTTTCAGCATAAAGCCTTTAGATCTAGTCTCAATCAATGAGTGCAGCATTAAATTGATTGAGACTAGATATGAAGAAGGCTTTATGCAGAAAGCGCTCATCTCATTTTATTATTTTATCTTGTTTTTAACCTCTTGATATTAAAGACTTACTTTTCAGCCATGATAACACTTCTTTGGTTTGTTTTCTAATGAATTCTTGCTAGCTAATACTACTATCAGCATACAACTATTGACTCAGGGTATTTTATATCTCAGAAATGATTCAATAACATTAAACAAGTGTCATTAGTCCTGAATGGTTAGACAAGTGACCTGAGTCTGCAAGATATGATGAAGATGACCATGGTAAAAAATGTACTGTTAGCTGACTGCTGGGTTGAGGTCCAATCTAATGCCATCAGAAAATGCTGGCAAAAAGTGGAGATCCTTTCTGCCTTCCACTGATACTATTAAACTGCAGAGGAAATTCTTGACATCCTTGGTCAAATACAGGAGGTAAAAAAGACCTTCCAAGATATCTGTGCCCACAGTAACCTCTTTTCTATAGCAACAGCTGATTCATAGTTTGATGCTTATGCTGACAAGTCTGAATAGGCTACAGTGAATTAACACACTATGGTTAAAAGATGGTGCAATCACTGGAGAAGACAGAGGAAATACAAGAATAAGATGAGGACAATCGAACTGGATTGCACTCAGTAAAATCTGCCTCATATATTCCGAGGCCGAGTTCACCACTTCTATTCTGATGGTTGTACCACAGAACACACCTGCTCTCCATCAAGAGAAAAAAAACACTTTGTACTACAGCATGCAATTCCTGAGTCAGTTAAGGAGTTGAGACATATGGTCAGTTTTGGACTTCCTACTGTTCCCGTTATATTAAAAAATATACCGGCAGATCAATAAACCCTACACAATCTAAGACCATGTGTGCATCGCACCGTGATGCGCACATGGTAACGCACTGTTTTGTATTCAGTAAGTGGCTCTACACAGTGTGCAGACCGCACAACCACAGTAAACACCGTGGTGTGGTAATTACAGCATAAGCAGCTGAATTGTATGCTAGTCAACCAATCCAAGATGGAGGAGCTATTCAACAAGCTACAAAGCAACTGTGTAAACTCGGTGCTGAGTTCCCTGCGAATTCCAAAACCTACTGGAATACAGCCACAAAAAGGAGTCTACACAGAAAGAATGTTAGGGGCTGCTGTTGCTTTAATTCATGTGTATGTGCAACAGGCCAGGCTGAAGTCTATGCTGCTGCTGCTGCTGCTAACAGACCAGGGCCAAGAAGAAGAGGTTCAGACCCTGTTTAACTTATTACAGTCTGCATGAGGTGGAAATTGTGGAGTGCTACAAGGTTGATACAGACACTCTACAGGAACTCTGCAGCCTCTATCATCCTCAACTCAGACCAAGGGTAAAACTGAGGGGAACACATACCAGTGGAGACAAAAGCATATGTAGCACTTAGAATTTTAGCTACAGGAACCTTTCTGAGACCAACAGGGGACATGCTGGGGGTGTCACAGGGATCAGCATCCAGGATCCCTCCTTCAATTCCTGAATGCTATGCTATAACATACCAGTGACCACATATATTTTCCCTGTACTCCTGAGGACAGGGTCACAAATATGCAGAAGTTCAACCCTGTAGCACACTACCCAGAAGTACTGGGTGCCACAGATTATACACATAAAGAAATTAAGGCACTACCCAAGGAAAAGGGAAGGCTCTACATAAATAGAAAGGTCCTCTCCTCTATTAACTGCCAAATCATGTGTAATGCCAAGGGAATCTTGAATGTGTGTGATGGCAACCCAGGCAGTTACCACGGTTCACATATCTGGCACACCTACCAACTGTATCAGATGTTCATGAAGGGTGATATCCCACAGTGTCATTTACTCAGGGATGCAGATTTTTTACTGGAACCATGGCTGATGACGTCCATCAGAAATGCACCCACACCCACTGAAGAACACCATAAGAAGACACATGCTCAAACCAGAAATATCACAGTGTGTGTCTGGACTTCTGAAGTCACAGTTCTGGTGCCTAGATACATCTGGAGGAGCCCTGCAGTACAATCCATGTACATGTACTAAAATATTGACCGTCTGCCATGTTAGACAACATCATCCTGAGAAAGCATCTTCAGCAGGTTCAACAAGGGGAAGGGACACATATCCCACCACCAATAGTAAGGTCACCACAGCCACACACAGGTGAGGAGTGAGAGGGGGAACCAGCAGCTGCTGTGGGTGTATGCAGATGTAGGTGTGTTTAATATACCCTCACACTGGCTAAGAGGCATCACATAGCACACTCACTCACCACGTACGGGGCTAAAACCTTCATCATAAGCACATACATAAAGTAACATTGATCCCAGGCAAAGCTCACAACCTTTACCTACCCATGTAATGGCTGTGTACTGCTAGCATCAAACAGAGTCTGCTCTGAACTAAAACTGCTTGAAACTGCTGGATTTACAAGGTAAGTGTTGAACCTGGAATGTATTGTGTAATAATACGAATGAATGTCATATCCTTGCATGTTGTTATTTGGTAATGTAGGCAAGTAGAAGGTGGGTGATTTGTACAGAAATGACTTTAACATGTGACAGCAGAGACTTATGTGAATACAAGTATCCTTTATCAAGTAGTAGGCCTCAGGCATCAATGATTTATACATTCATACCTCTTAAAAGTACTGACACTCATCGAATGTCCTCAGTTTGACATCATACCTTTGTACTGAAAAATTATTAAAGAGATGCGTTAGAAAATAATGAGACACATTTCAGTTTCAGACTTCACAACCATCAGAAGATTATTAAAAATACTGATGCAAAAATGTTTGAATATACCAACTGTCATAGCCGGTTTTAGGCACCAGCGAACCCTGTCCTGGGGCCCCAACCACAGCAAGTTATCTTATCTTGATATTTTGTAACATGTCTGTCAAACCAACAAAAGCTAGTACAGCAATCTTGTATACTTAATAAAGCAGGTAAGTAATAATAACTCATATTTATCTCCTTCAAAATTCAAACATCTTTAGTTATAGTAACAGTATTTTGCAAAGTAACGAGCTTTACAATTTCATTAAATATTTTACCAATGACATAATGCCCCGGCCTAGGTTAAGCCCTAATGGTGGACATCCTCTTCACTAAAATTAACAACATAGCCAGTTTTAGGTACCTGCAATAACTGTGGCTGGAGGGGGCCCCTTAATCATCAATGACTGTGTGGGGGCCCCACAAAAACTGCTGTTGGTTGGGGAAAAATGAAGAGCAAAAATGTATTAAGTTTCAGTTATACTCTTTAACCTGAACAGGACTGTGATATGACCCTGTTAGGACAAAGCTGTAATGAACATAAGCAAAGTAAACAGTGCAGAGATCAGCAGCCCAGGGTGACCGATCTCATTGCAAACTGTGGAGTTTAAGAAGAGCTGATGCTTTTAATCTTCAGAAATGGTTTCTCTTTCAAGGTTTTTATACATACTGGCAGAACTGATACTGTAACTCTCAACATCTTTGCTGAAGAATTCTGTTCAGTGATAAAAATAATAGCATAATAAAGTCTCAAAATGAGGAACACATTTTATATATTACTCTAATTCATTTAAAAAGTTACTATAATAACACATGTTGCATCAACATGCATTTTTAGACAATAAGTATAAAAATCTGATCACTGGATTTATTGTGACAGAGCAAAATTATGAGACAAAATCAGGAATATCTGTGAAATCAGGGATAGCGATAGGTATTAATTTACTCCTCGCGGAGGTAAATAAAAGTGACTTATCCCTGTTGCTGTTTGATGACTGCTAAACGCAGTCACTGATCTTGTGTAGTAGTGCTAGTGTTGTACAATGTACTTGCTGAAATAAGTACAAAATTAGCATTGCTGTGGTGTGTGCATGTGTGTGTGTGTGTGTGTGTGTGTGTGTTTGTGTGTGTGTGTAAAAAATATCACAGATTTTTATCAATGCACATATCCAATAATGCCGGAACACACACATTATTCTTCAGGGTATCAATAAAAATGTAACTAACAAGTGATTATATTTCAAAAGTAAAGCATAAAATATATCACAGAACATTCAGACACTTAGATCTTCTAGGAATCTGGCTGGTGGCCCCCACTCCATAAACTGTATAAATGGATAGAGGAGGCTCCCTTAATCATCCTTGACTGTGGGGACCCCACAAAAGCTGTTTTTGGTTGAGGAAAAATGACGAGAAAAAAATGCTTTCATTTTCTGATTGCACTCTTTTGCCTGAATGGACTTATGATACGACCGTTAGGATAAAACTGATAATAGCCTTTGTCCTCAACCACAAACATTCTAAACCATCCCTGCTCAGATGTTTGTGTACAGAAACTTACTGTAGGTTATGTGGGTGCTGGGGATTGTGTGGTCATAATTTCCTTTACTTTTCTAACAGACCTCAGAGGTATACAAAGAAAGTTACTTTAGCTCCTGTAGGGGCAGTACACTGCCTGGTAGCTGCAAAGTAGAATACATTACTGCAATCATTATTTATTTTCACTTTCCTCACAATCAAACATCAGGCACATATACAGCTGGTTGCCTTTGGGGGTTAGGATCGAAGAGTAAGTAGGCATGCTATGTTTATGTATTTCAGAAGTCACTTTAAATATATGACTGTGGCCATTTGAATCTCTGCTCTTATCCCAATCTAACACCAGAGGGTTGCATAGGCAGTGACTATCTTTTTGGGAGGATTAGGGAGGCAGGCAGTATTCCCGTACAAGTTCTGTGTATCCTCACAACAATTGACTTGTTAATTTATTTTGAGCTACTATTTTTGTCAGCTTTGAATTTTAAGCCTTGGATACAACTTGTTTTCATTGAAAGAAAAAAGACTGAAATTCTTTTTTCTTCCTCACGATTTTTATTTAGGCCACTTTTGGATTAAAAGGTTGGGAAAAGCTCTAGCTTCTGGGGCCACCGGCTTAATTGAGTTATTTCCTAAATGGTTATTACTGTGCTGTCTTGGTCAAGAAAGTATATTGAAAAGATGGAAGGAAAATTAAGCTGAACAGCAACATTGAATTTCTTTCCTTAATCATCATTTCTGTTCAAGCCATCATTGGGTAAAAAAAATAAACTTAAAAAGCACTTTAGAGCATATATAAAGTTATGGCTTCTTGAAAAAGCTGAAGAAAAATGGTAAACTGTGAGAAATGGAAGAAAAAAAAAGTATTGTGCATAAGTGGGAAGCCCAACATGGGGGAAACTCTGGAGGGTGTGTTTTTTTTTTTTTTGGTGGGGGCTGAAACAGTAAGCAGTGCCTAGGGTTCCATTGCACATTAGTTCTCCCCTGTACATAGAACTGTTGTAATGTATCCTTGTTACATCTAAATGCCAGTAACTGTAAAATGTCCCTTTGTGAGATGGGCCAACACAGTGTGGTATGTATGCCTGTTGTAATAAGATCATTGTAGCTACAGGTTAGTCTATGTGTACTACTCCTAAAAGCCTGCAGTATGAACTAAAAAGATGGATAGAAGTGGTGGCAGTGACAGGGTGATACTTAGACTGAAAGTGCCCAGGGGGCCCCCAACTTGACATTTGCTGGGGGCCCCCAAAATGCTTACACCGGCCCTGCCAACTGTCTAACTTTCTAAGACCAAAATAAGTCAAAAGTACAATTAGCAAAACAACATCACAAATGGAGCTATACTAAGCACTAAGTCAGCTATGCACCCTGAGCATCAAACACAAATGTTAAGGACCCCATGAATCCAAAAGATAGAAAACAAGGAACTGGGACAGTTATCACTTGCACAGGGTGTTTTGTGTGTATGTGGGGGTGGGGTGGGGTTGTGGCAAGAAACTTAGGCTGAAACAAAAGGTCGGTGAGTGTGTGCCAGTAAGAAAGGGAAGCAGGGAGACATTCAGATAAAGTAACAAATGGCCAGTCAGACAAAATGAGCTGTAAACTTCATGGCTGAACCATGCAACTGTTATGTCTGTGTCTGTATGGGTCTTCCAGGTGACACTAGTGTGTGAGTATCTGCAGGAACACTGCCAAGCTCTGTGCTAGCTCTATGTCTTGGTATGTTGGACAGATGTGAGCTGTACATGGTATAGGTGGCAGTTCATCATTGCTGTACCTGAACATAAGAACTGGCTCTGCCAGGAGTTGCACTGGCATGTCCATATCTATGGTCAGATGCAGTGTTGCTACCTGAATGTGACTGATGTCTGTTGCATGAGCTCCCATCACAAGGATGCCCAGGGCCATGACCCCATTGCCTGCCATGTCTGGGTGTGGACACCTCAACCACTGATGGAGCAGTGGAAGTAGAGCCACTATGGCAGCATGATCTGGCAAAGCCCATTTCAGCTAACAGCAGAGGATGTGGCTAACCTATGCCTATGAGGATGATGTCCCCCTCCCAGCAGACGTTGTATCACAGAAACTGCCCATTCCAATATGTCATTCATCTGATCCATTGAATTGGCAACATGGAAGAGGCAGTTATGCATGTCAGCTTGTGGCACATCTACAATACTATGCATTTCTCTGGAGGACTTATAGGAACGTGCCTGCATCTCGATGACAGCCCTAAACATATGTCGAGTGGCACAGTTAAGCACATCTGTATCAGGTGGAGGATGGACAGCAGGCCTCCTCTAAACACCCCAAACAGCCTTCTGTGTGGCACCTCACCCACACTTTGGCTACGGCTAGAGTCAACAGACACTGAAGCCGCAGTAACCACACTTCTCTGATCAAGTGTCTTACCCTCCACCTGTCCAATATCTGAGGACTCACTGGAACCAGTTGCCATAGGCCTACTGGCTGTGTCCAATGGAATTAACATACCAACTCTCCTACATTTGTTGACAACTGTATATTATTGCCATTTAATATCCTCACACATTTTAAGGACAATGATACAGAATGTCTTACAGACTGCATATCTCAGATTACTGCTCAGGCAAGGCAAGAATGAGCAACAGAGAGATAAGACAGCACTGCATTTATGAAAGCAATAGTCATAAATGGTTGTGTGATCACTCAGTACACTACATCTGAAATGTACAAACAACTATCATGTGTTTTGTTAGTACTGTGGATGATCTTGCAGTTGGTTGTATGGACAATGATTTCAGTTCTCTGCTGCAAACTTGTTTTTGTGGCAAACAGGGATACCTGCAGACAGGGCATAGACGGTGTAAAGGTCAAAAAGGATACACTGTTGAAGTTTTTGCTTTCCATCATGCAACACTGCTAAGCAACACTGTGTGGCGGTTAGCACGCTCCCCCAACACCTACAGCCATCAAACACCTGCTGACAGGATGCAGACAGTCAAAAACTTAAAACGGATGCATTCTATTATTTCTGCTGAGGATCACGCAAAGCTGCTAAGTGGTGTTGCGTGGCAGTTAACACACAGAACTTAAGAATGACTAGAGAATTATGCAACTGTCATTTAACTATTCCAGTGGCAACAGGTGTAAGTGTAGGGCTGTAATACAGATGATCCTTAAGTCTAATACAGAAAGTGCAACATATTTTTACTGTTGTGACAGTCCAGTTTATAGTAATGAACACAAAAATATATAAGTGTTATCTCAACAGTCTTGTGAGAGTAGATGCAACTGTACGGCTGCCATGCACATGGTCCTGGGTTCTAATACAGGACATTCCAGAAATGTTTACTGTTGTTCCATTACATATTATATTCTATCACATTTATAACACTTTAGATAGTGCAGCTGATATGAATTGTATGTATGAGGGATAAGACACTCTTATTGTGTTTTCATATGTATGACTGTAGAACACCCCTTTCTACATCTTGCCTCTCATACTCTCTACAGCCTTCTCTAACTTCTCATACTCATCTTACTATGGCTCCCTACCTGCCAAGCCAGCTTTTACTCTCATTCTTGCTACTCTCCACCCTATGCTCAGTCTGTCTCCTGTCCTCTTACGAGAAATCACTTGATGCTCAATCCCTCCTTCCACATAAACACACCTCAGCATTTATCATTCCACTTATTTCTTATCCTTTTATTTCTTCTACCCCCAATTATCAACTACCTAAATTCCACAGACTTAGACATCTCAACTATGTCATAACAACTTATAACAAAACTAAAATGCTAACCCTACAAAGGCACTACCTGGTAATCAAATGTAGTAATCCTACCCTTCAAGATGGTGATATCCACCCTAACCCTGGCCCCTCTCTCTCTTCCCCTCCAGTATCCATGCCTAAAACCAATAATAGCTTCTTAATAGGGAATCTTAATACCCAAAGCTTAAGCAACAAAGTACCATACCTACATGACCTCCTTCACACACACTCATTTGATATTCTGTGCCTCTCAGAGACCTGGCTAAAACCTAGCACTAAAGACACTGAGATTATTCCCCAAGGCTATAACATAGTAAGACTCGACCGTCCCGAAAGAAAAGGTGGTGGTGTTGCTATTTTTTTTAAAAACCATCTGAATATCACTACCCTTCCAGCCTTACCAACTCAAGATAGCAAGATAGAAGCCATCATTATCAAACTCCAATTAAATTCCCAAAAATCCATATATATCATCTGTATGTACCTGCCTCCTGGTAACAATATACCAATCCTTGAAGATTATCTTAGTTGCATATCTGCTACTTATCCACAGGAAACCATCATACTAGGCGACCTGAACATAGACTGGAATAGCATTAATTCAGAAAATCCTTCATCTCATATTAACCTTCACGGTTTCACCCAAACCATTACCTTGACTACTAGGCTCAATAAACATACTAATAGAGAAAGCATTTTAGACTGGATACTTATAAACAGACTAAAAACTGATTACAAAGTAGGAACCTTGCCAGACGATGTTAGTGACCACTCTTTAATTTTTAATCCTGACCTATTTCAAGCTGAACTCAGTGCATGTAACTGGAACCCCTTAAAAACACTCCCTCTTGAAAATGCAGTACTACATTTTAACAAAATATTTTTATCCATTCTTGTCATACATGAACGTACTATTAGAATGAAATCCAATACAGCCCCTTGGCTCTCCCATGAAACCAAAAAGCTTATTCTCACTAGGAATAATGTCTGGGCTAGTTGGAGATCCCACAGAAATAATACAGATGATCTACTCTTCCGACAGCATAGAAATCTAACAAAAAAAGCAGTAATAGCTGACAAAAAGAAATTCTATATTGAACTACAACAAACCCATCTAAATAATTCTAAACTATTCTGGTCCTCAATCAATAAACTCCTCTCCCCAGGAACTTCCAAAACACCTTCCCCACTAAATGCAGACCCTGATACCCCACAACAGACTGCAGATGCTCTTAACTCTTTCTTCACAGAAACTATTCAAGCACTAGCTAAACAACTTAATGCCAACAACTTCTGTCCATTAAGTAACCTAACAAACTCCTCCTTTAACTTTTCACTACAACCTATCTCTACATCACATTCACAGACTTCTTCTCAAACTAAAACCATGCACCCTCTGCTGATAAGCTCCTTCTCTTTTCTTCAAAAGGCTGCCAAGGTTATTGCATATCCTATATCTATTCTTATAAATAGGACAATTAAAGAAGGAATCATCCCTGAAGTTTGGAAGGTCTCTCATATAATCCCACTTCACAAAGGTGGAAACTCAACTGACTACTCCAACTATAAGCCCATTGCTCTCCTCTCACCTTTGGCCAAGATTATGGAAAAGTATATCCACCTTCAACTTGTACAATATCTCTCAAAGCATAACATAATAGCAAACTGCCAACATGGCTTTAGACTACATCACAGTACTACCACTGCCCTGCTTTCTTTTGTAGATACTATTAACCAGAACCGAAACAACAACTTACTCTCTTCTGCCCTCTTCATTGACCTCTCCAAAGCATTCGATATGGTAAACCACCCCTTATTACTTAATACACTTGAATCCATCTCGTTTGATGTCCCAGCCATTAAATGGTTTAAATCTTACCTCACAAACAGAAAACAAGCTGTTCTCTGGGATAACCACATCACTTCTCTCTTGCCTGTTTCCATTGGCGTTCCTCAAGGCTCTATCCTTGGCCCACTTCTCTTCTCCCTCTTCATTAATGATCTTCAAACAATAATCCCTCAAGCAACCTGCATTCAATACGCTGACGACTCTACACTCATCTGCTCAGCTCCATCTACCCCAGAACTTATCTCTCACCCAAAAAGTGTTCAGTACAGTAGAAACATGGTTCTCTAGTCGTTTCCTCTCACTAAATGCCAAAAAACCCAAACTTCTTCTTTTTACTCCCACATCTAGAACCTCCCCCTTACATTTCTCCATCTCTTCAAACAGCGCCACTGTTATCTTACCTGACACATCAACTAAATTGTTAGGTATTACAATTGACAATAATCTCTCATTCGACCTACACATTAACAACTCCATAAAACTAGTTAACAGAAAGATAGGATCCTTATATCGAATTAGACCATTTCTTACACCATCTACTAGAACAAGGATTGCTCACTCTCATCTTATTTCAACTCTACTATATGCTGCGCCTATCTTCACTAACCTCAAAAAAAACAGCCTTAACAAACTGGCAACCTGCTATAATAACATTGCCGCTTTGCTACTGGTAACCCTATAAAACTCATCACTGTCTTAACTTAAAACTTCTAGGCTGGCCAGAGTTTCAGAACTATCTTTTAATCCATCAACTCTGTATTGCCCATAAAATACTATACCAACCTAATAATACCCCGTGCTCACAACTCATAATCCCCTATAAAATCTCAACTCTCTCCTCTTCCAGTAAACTTCTGACAAGTCCAATAAAATCAAATAATAATGCTGGTGACTCTCTATTTACCAATGCTATAGGGACAAAATGGAATTTGTTACCCACTAGCATAACAAAGATAACTTCATTGCCTCTTTTCAAACAAAATATTAAACTGCATTTCCAAAATCACTGGCTTTGTTCCTGTAATAAACCTGATTAGTTTTTCACTACTACTACCTAAATAAAACCATCTCTCTTCTCCTTTTTACTCTTCGTACTATTTGTCTTTCTTTTCTCCTCCCACTACTTCTCTACCTGCTACCTGCATTACTTGCTCTTTTATTTTCTCCACTTTCTATTCCTATCTTTTTCCCATACTCTCATAGGTTCATAGGTTCATAGGTTAGTACTAAGCTAACTGCCCTTGCGAGCCATTTTAAGCCTAGACAATTATCCCTTGTGAGACTCAAGCCCTGCACCTTGTGTTTGTAAGGCAAACACCTTAACCATTAGGCCACCCTCCCAACCCCTGATAAATACAACTATTATAGGTTTATAGATTAGTACTAGGCTAACTGCCCTTGCAAGCCATTTTAAGCCTAGCCAATTATCCCCTGTGAGATTCAAACCCTGTACCTTGTGTTTGTAAGGCAAACACCTTAACCATCAAGCCATTCTCCCAACCCTCTCATTTCACTTTATTCTCCATACCTTCACTCTTTTGTCTATTTTAATCCAATTAGTATTTTCAACTGGTTAATTGTGATTTCGACTGTATTGAGTGTTACAGTAACTAACTCTTGTAGTAGTTTTTTTTTTTTTTTTGGCTTGCAAACTCTATTACTAACTCTAATTTCATTATAATGATTATTATTATTACATTTTTGTATGATAGTTTTTTTGTTTTTTTTTCTGAATGTATCTTACTCTGTGGAGCTTTTCTCCCCGGGCCTCTACTGAAAATGGAAATTCCTCCAGCTAGACTAGCCCGGTCAACAAATGTAAAATAAAATAAAATAAATAAAATAAATATTTCTATAAGTATAATTCTGCTATCTGGACTTGGATGGCCTTCACACTTAAATAAGACACATATACAACTGAATCTACATATAAGGACCATGTCAGGTCACACATATACATGGCTAACACCTCAAACTGTCATCTGTATTTATGAATGATTCATGACTATGCCTGAAAAGTACTTCTTCTGAGGCAAAAATGGAAAAATCACAGCTGTGGAAAAATGTTTTGTCCTTTATGCATAGGTTTGAATCCCACACTGTAAAAAATCTATTTTATCAGTGTATAAAGCCAAAGCTAAAATGTGTGATGTCATGAAATGTATGCCCCAGTGCATGTCTGCAAAGTTAAATCACTTAATAGGTACAGAAGCAAACACCCCTCAAATTAATGTCAAATGTCAGTTTAACCTTTCAATTTAAAAAAAATATTGTTGTGTTACATCAAAACACATTAACACACAATGAAAGTAGAATAAAGGAAAAATGTACTACATTATCAATACTTACTTACATATACCTGGATTTGACCCCTCTATCATCTGGGCTGAAAAAGGAATGTGTTCATGCATTTATACCTGCTGCCACAGAGTTAGCTAAGCAGCAGGTGTGTTTCATACACTCAATACTAACTCTAATAATTTTAGCAATGAGCCCTGCATTTGCACACTGCTTAACTATGCGCAGACAAGGAAAGCATTAGAAATGTGTATGTTGCATGCAGAAACACTTTTCCAACCATTGCACAAACCAGATGCTTGGTGGTACTCTGTGCAAAGTAAATAATAGCATGTATTAGTTTTGTTGACTGTCCATTTAGTGTTCATACCATAAAACTACATGTGGAAACATGAAAAAATGAAGGCCCTAAGAATATGTAACATATTTACAATGTAGCCATGTGTTACCTTCCCCTATGCACTGCAACCCTGTTCTCTCAGCACTTGTTCACAAATATATCAACTTCTCTACATAAATTAGTAAGAAATGTGTACTATACCATGCACATCTTTAGAATGATGATACACATTCAAATTTTCAAATACTTATAGTAATGTGGACACCTGTTTGCATATAGTTTGTAAAGCTGTCTCAAAGTATACCTACATATTAGAACACAGCCATCACATAATACACATTGCACACTCATTAGTCTGGTAACATGCAGAAGTTGAAATATCTTGACAGCTGAACATGCCTGCACATCCATTTTATGCTGGCCCCACAGCATCTTCTCTCCAACATCAGTCAGACTTGTGCCGTGGAACTTGCATAAAGTACTGTATTCTCCAGTCTGTGTACTTCCATAGGTAGGGGTTCTGTTCTCACTGCAGTCAACTGAGAGGTGTGTATGTATCTATCCAGTCAAAACAGCATAAGTGTTTATCCTGCAGTTACCACTCCAATCACATGGATTGCTAATATTTTGACACTTGTACATGCCTACACATCCATTTCATGCTGGCCTCCCAACATCTTCACTTCAACATCCACTATAAGTTGTCCCGCAGCCTTGTAAAAGTCAGACTTGTGCCGTGGTGCTTGCATAAAGTACTGAGTTCTCCAGTCTGTGTCCTTAGATATGTAGGGGTTCTGTTCTCACTGCAGTCAACTGGGAGTTGTGTGTGTGTGTGTGCACATATGAGCACTTGCTTGACATTAGAGAGAACATTTTACACCAACATGTGGGACACTGCTATTAGCATTTTCTCCTAACCAGCAACTGTTGATGTCATCAGCTATAGCTGATTTTCAGATGTATAGCATTCCCATCAAGGCAGGGTCAGAGACTAGCCTGTAGGCCAGGCACAAGTCACCTCATCATATACGATACAGATTACAGTGACAGAGCTTTCAGTCTATCCACATACATCATGGCATAGTGTGTACGGCCTTTATTATCTTGGTGAGAAATCATACACTTTTTGTATATGGACATCAGTAACATCCCAGCTGTGTGCAACAGACAAGTGTGAGTTGTTAATGTTGAATCCATGTCTTTTCCATCTGTTAGATGTCCTAATAGAGGCCATCCAGGGCATGCATGCTGATAACACTATCATCCTGTGGAACTTGACCAGGCCAAGGCAACTGACACAAAGCCACACTGAAGTATTTACTATCAGATGTGGCCATAAACATCTATATCACCAAGTGGGTGGACCAGTGGATCACATACATGGCATTTAAATATGTTGAAATGTATGAAGTGACATATTTCTGGACCAGTAATCAAGTTCGTACAGCAGGCCTGTCCATTATTTAAGTCACAGATGTCAAGACTGATATACACATCACAGATGTCAAGACTGATATATACATCCAGTGTCCTAACAGCTGTCTGGAAGACTACAGACTGTGAGCAATCATTGACTTCAACTGTGATATTAATATAAAACAGACAGTATCAACATACACCAAAGACTGCTGCCACAGCCATGACAACACATGATATGAAGCAAAAACATGGGGGGATTTATGTTATGTTATGAAAACAAATGCACAAACCACGGATAATGTATCAGCACACCCTATGAGCAGAATAATTGGTATATAACCTGTGTCCTGGGGTAGACGGTATGTGGAATGTCCACTACCATGTGACCACAGTGGTGAGTACTCCGCTGTATGTAATGCAACTACTGAGTATGTGCAGGATATCCACATCAAAGGCCATAATACCTCCATACATCACAACCTTCATCACACCAATAACTGAGTACAATGCACCCTTCTTCATGTATCTCACTACACATGTTCCAGTGATGTGTAACTGAAGTGTAACACCTTTGCCACACTCAGCTGCCACACATATTATTGGTCATACCTAGGTATTCCTTTTGTTGTATAATCATTACTGTCTGATGGTGCGGGACACCCAAGGTGTTACATGAGATGCATTTGTGATACCTGTATTGGTGATGCACACAGTACATACATAGCTGTTTGACAACAGTGATGGCACGGGTTACATTCATGACAGTGTGGACTGTGCCATATATATGCCATTCACACCAGTCAACTAGCCTGGATTTATCATAATGTCACATACAGGTACAGCAGTGTCCCTCCTAACACCTTCAGCAGATGTTACAGTGTGAGGACAGTATGCTTGATTACCCTCCTACATTGCTGACGTCATAATACTTGTACAAGTGTGTTCATGCAGAACCATGTATGATCACTCAGAATCCCATATGTTGTGTCAGAGACATTGTATTACTGGTGGTATTATTCTGATATTGTCCTTGATTGTGCGTGCTTCTTTTACTGTTGTCCATTGGCCTGTAACTGTGTCTCACTTTTTGAAGAACTCTGCTGACATTACACTCATATTCAGGCATATCAGTTTGCACAGCTTCACAATATGTACCCAACCTCAATTGTATATTTCATCCCTGATAGATGTCCTCTCCATTGTTCATGTTAGGATGCTTATCTCACAAAGATATATCAGCATTGTTTTATAACAGTACCCCCCCCCCCCCGCCGGATGCTCAGTGGCAAGGCCCACCCAAACCCTGCCCAACACCCAGCACATGCCAATTTTTTTTCTCTGTCATTAAATAGACATGAAGATGTTTCATTCATCTGCATGAATACTCAACCGGTATTGCCGGCATGCAAAAAAGATGCAAAGAGGAAACATTTTTGTAGATTGCTGCTTATAACGAGTAGCATAATATAAGTTTCTGTTTTTTTTTTTTTCTTCTAGTAGTTCTTTGCTTTTTGGGTCTTTGTTATCCATCGCATTTGGTTTTGTCCCTGTTTCATTTGTTATGGGATACATCTCAGAACCAGTCGTAACTGACTCTGCTGGAAAGCCATCAGCTCATTACTACAACTTATGTTTGACTATGCTGTGCTGGCAGAGGACAGATTTTTAAAGAAACCAATCCCATTTACTTAAAATGCAAAGTAGAATGGGCCGGCTATCCCATGTCCTGTTAACTCTGTTTGTCGGGGTAGAAGTGAGAAGTCAGTATGCATACCACTTTAGAAACCCCCTGAAAAGAAGTCACTAGCTGAGTTTGACTCGGCCTCTTAATTTCTTCATCTTGGTTATGACACAGTGAAAGACAGTGTTGCCTTTTATCATACTGTTTTCAGTTATCATTTTTCCCCCTGTAGTTTCCTAAAGTTATTCTCCCGGGCTAACACATGCTTTTGAAAACGTTTGCTAAATGACGAGCTGCAGAGGAAGATCGCAGAGGGTGCCACTGTTAGTTACAAAGGTGATGCCAATTGCATACAGTGTAGTAATAAGATTACTGGTCCCTACTACTTTAACATTTCAAAATAACTTCATAGGCTGACACTTCTCCAGTGCAGAAAGCAAGTAGCCCTGCATACCACCAGAGACCATAAAATGTAATCTCACTAATGTCCAGCCTGTTTGACTTCAACAAAGTAGAAATGACCACCCATTTTCCACAAATTTAGATTAAAAAAATTCCATTAAGCATATAAACATTAATGCCATATAACTGTTAAGCATGTAAAGATACCATGTAGCTTATGGAGTTGGGTTGGTCTATCTCTGGTGAAATATCACCCTATTTCTTATCACTGGACATTTCACTGTACACAAATGTCAAATAATAATAATAATACATTAATTTACGTCTGTGGATTAAACACAAAATATTTTCAGCAGCTTTTCTCTCATACATTGCCTACAATCTTCCTTCAATTTTAATTCTTCTGTCATCAGTCAGGAAAGGCAGTAGACTGTCTTACAAGTAACCTAAATTCACTAAACTAGCTACATTCTTTGTATAGAGTTATACTGTGTACAGATGAACACAGACAAATGTCCCCAGTTAAGAAAGTGCACAGGGGGTGACTTCAGCAGGTGTCAATCAATAATCAATGTATGCATGATGTCACAGGCAGATCTACACAGCATGCCAATCATGCATCATTTGCATACTACATCACAGCCAAAAGGCATGCCAATCAATCAAAACACACCCATTTATGAGCAAAATGATGGGCGGGGGTACTGTTGTAAAACAATGCTGACATATCTTTTCCTTTATGTCATGTCACTTTGTCTGACTGTCGCATAATATACATTTTTACTGTGAAGTCCATACTGTACCATGTTGATATGTGATTAGTGTTCCTGCTACAACTGTCTTACATTTACATGTTGTCATCTGCTGTACATTAAAAGGTTTCACCTGTCCTATTTCTGTGTTCATTACTACAATTCATGTGTGTGTCCCTATGCAATACAAACACTTGCCCTCTTTATTTTAAATAGCAGTCCATTTACCCTTACAGATCATTTACCCAACTTTTGTACAGAATGGCTTGAATGGATTTTCACACTACTCTACCCTGCACTGTACTGTGTTTGCAACATATACATTACTATATATATGGTAAACCCTGGTAATCATTGTGGCAGTCCACAGAATCCTGTTAATTTAGATTGCTGTAAGGGAAACAGGTTCGCTATACATGTTGCACTACACAGTTTCCTTGTCGCCAACAATTTCGCCTGCCATGAAACCATTCTTGTTTACATTTAAATGTGGTGCACGGCATGAATATGTAATTAGCGCTGCTGCTCACCATGAATACGTAATTAGCGCTGCTGTTCACCATGAAAACACAAATTCTGTGCAGGCTTCGTGCAAAACCTACACAGAGTTTATGGAGTTCTGCTGATAAATTACCACAGAGGCGGTGAAATATTTTATGCTGCCACTTCTGGACTCCACAACAGATTTGTTTTTTTTTAACTACTTTCCTGAAAGGTGGACAACCCCTGAAGCAGCCCATGTTCTTTGGTTTAGTGTTACTAGTAATGTCAGCTTTTCCCGGTTAGGGTCGCCACAGCTGAACTCCGGTCTGCTAATGATTGGCAGTGGATACGGTGCAGAGTTGCCAGCTTGACGCCCAACCCTCAAAGAAGACAAATCCATTCACGCACACACCTACTTGCATGTCTTTAAACATCATATGACCATGGGGAGGACATGCAGACTCCACACAGAAGGTGCTCCAGCCGAGAATCGAACAGGAGAACCTCTTGCTGTGAGGCGACAACACTAACCGCTGCACCACCATTTATTGCTACTAATTTCTTAATATATATAGCTGTGGAATGTTATGTCTCCATACTATATCCTGCTTATCTAAGCATCTGCTAATGAAAACAAATTCACTGTCCCTCAAAAGCATCAGGGTTCTACCTTTATTACAATAACTGACTTTTTGTTAAGTATGACTCAGACTGAACATATTAGGGAAAAGCTCTTATGTTTTGATGTATATTAGTAAGATTATCTGTCTTTACGTTGACAAATTGCATACTTGAGTTAGTCTTGATTTCATTCTTTTCATCTATTAAATAATTATTTTGGCTCTTATTCAGTTTCTGTTCCTCTATTCATCTCAAAGCTACTTTCATAAAAAATGAGCCAACCACAAGGCTGAAACAGATTTAAGCAAATGTTAATGTTTACCTTAACCCTGTTTAGATGATGTTATGCCTGTCCCACGCAAACCACAAAAGCCACAAGCACAGATGACTTATTCAAAATATATGCTGCATTAGGAACTTGTATGTACCAGAGCCCTGATCTGCCTTCTAATGTTAAGCAGACTATAAGTATTAATTTCAAAACACCACAAATAAAACAGATATGGTGCTTAACACATTTCCTGCTATTTACAATTATTTGCTGAGAAATGTATTTACAACTTTAAGTATAGAGTCATGCTAATAGTTATCTCTACAGCAATGATTGCCTTCAAGCTAGTCAGGTTCTACATACATTTTTTTCAAGCATCACAATTCAAGGTTTTCAGCAGTGACAGACTCCTACATTTTATAAAAAAAACAATACCTATTGCAAACATTCCCTGGGTGTTGTAAAAATCCATTTGTAAAACTAGGTAACCATAAAAAAAACGCACGTGATGACAGAAAAGGCATCTCAGCCCAAACTGTCTGCACAGTAGCTGCAGTGTGATAGCTAACACCTCACACGGTTTCCAGCTTTGATCACACTAGCCTGTGCTTCCAAGAGGGTTGTTCTGCTTTTACTGCATACTATTTTGAGGACTTTTTCTACATGTTCCCTAAGACCTATGGGGGGGTCATTCTAATGTTTACAGAGTTATCAGCATCACCTTTTTCGTAATGATTACACTCACCCATGCAGGTACATTCCAGTACACTAACAGCTCTGTACACTTCTCAGCATTATATACTTTATCTTATTTTTCACCCCCCCCCCCCCAGCCTGATCCAATATTCAGGGCTAGACAGATCAAGGCACCCATGAACAGCATGATCCTATGACCTAAAGACTTTTTTTTTTTTATGTCCAGCCCTAAATTCTGCCTACATGATAGGAATGGGCAATGACAGTAACTGTGGAATTCTGAGGATACCTTCTGGTGTGAAACCAGCATGCCTGGTACATACTGTACCTTATCACCAAGGTTTGCAGCATCAACCAGAGCACTGCCTGCGGCATCTGGTCTCAGAACACTCCAAAGCAGGCATTATTTACACAATAACACACACCCTGCTGGGCATTGCTGCTTGCTTGCTTAAGACCAGGGCCTCAATAGCAAGGGTAAATATAATATATACGGAAAAAATTGTGTAACCAAAAAACTGCATGTTTTTTAAAGGTGGGAGGAAACTGGAACTCCAGGAGAAAACCAACTCAGACACAATGAGAACACGCAAACTCCACACAGAAATAGCAACCAGAAGTCAGGGTTGAATCCCAATTGTTGGAATTTTGAGGTAGAGATCTTATCACTGAGATGCTGTACTTCCAATAAATGTTTTCTATATCAGCTTGACCAGCTTGGAATATTTGGTGGATAATACACAATCACACTATAGGTCACAGTGTGAAGCTCAAACATGGTGCAGCATGTATTCATACATACACACAGACACATTATATACATATATATATATATATATATATATATATATCTATATATATATAGATATATATATACATATATATATATATATATATATATATATATATATAAATATATATATATATATATATATATATATATATATATATATATATATATATACATACACACATATATATATATTCACACACACACACACACACACACACACACACACACACACACACACACACACACACACACACACACACACACACACACACGCAATACACACATACATAAACATACTTTAAATACAGCTGTCAAAATTGCTTTATGGAGGACATATGAACAAGATGCACGAAGCCTGATTTTGGTAAAGTCTACCATTTATTAAGTGTTTCAGAGAATAAACAGTTTGCAAAGCTATATCTCTGTTTACTTTAGGAAAGAAACACCAAACACTTTGCATATGTTTTCAATCTATTTCATACAATTGTGGAACGTTTCAATGCTATTTCATGGTATGACTGCTTTCTTAAAGCACATTAAATGGTAGTAATTTATGTTTTCACTTTATTTGTCATTTATGATTAAAAAAGTCAGTAGATAGACATGAGAAATGTAGTTCCACAAATGAAGCTGCTGGGAAAAAATGATGTACTCTCCATGTATGTTTGTGTTTCAGTTGACATTCCTTCATGTTAAAGTCCTAGGATGGAATTAACTCCAAATGGTTCCAGGAAGCCCTGGATGCTGTTGTACCACGGTAAATCATGACACTTCTGTACTCCAGTCTCTGTATACCTCCACCCTTGCAATAATGGTATAAAAATATTCTTTATGAGTACCTGAGAGGTGAAGTCATGTGATTCAAAGATGTAACTACTGCTGGTGGATGACATAATAGAGTAAAAAAAAAGCCTTTTAAAAAATGCTCTACTAACTGCATCCATTATGCTCAAACCTAGTACTACTTTCTCCCCACCTTCACCTTCTCTTTGTCGTTGTAGCAGTTGGAACAACCATTCCTCATATATGATAGCCTAATATGTGTGCTCTGCTATACAGACAGAAAATATATCAGGTACTCTGTACTGTGCTTCTATCAAATATATATTAATCCTTGTTTGGTGTTTCATACCTATGTAATTATAATTTGTTACACTTTTATCATGAATACCCACAAATGCACTGAATCCATGTTCTATCATTAGAGAGCCTTGCAAATAGTATTTGAAATGCATTTTAGCTTTTATACCTTCCCATACCTGGATTGTGGCTGAAAACTGTTCTCAGACAAGCTCATTCAGCTTGTTGGAAGTCATATAAACTAACTAAAAATAAAATAAAAACAAAATGCACTGCCCTGTGTCCACACATGCATACATTTGCTGGAGACATCACTGTTAGTGTAAGTCTAAGCTACTGAAACCAAGGGACATAAGATTTAAAAAAAAAAAAAAGCAGACCAATTAAAACACCAAACAGATTAAAAGCTCTGTTGGGAACATCAGACTAAGTCCAGCACTCAGAGGGATGGCTTCCTCAATATTGTGAGTCTGGACGCTTTTGAAAATTAAAGTGCAGTTTTTGCAGGAAAAAAAAAATCATCAAATTCTGAAACATGTTGATACACTTTTAAAACATCCCCAATGTGGGTAGGGGTGCATCACCTATATGCCTGCTACTTCCAAGATGTTGTAATGTTGGAATTAATATATATTCCCTCAATTTACACTTATCTTGCTGTTCTAAGGATTACAATTATGATCCTCCAACATTGAGGGGACTCCCCAAGGGTAAGGATAGCCCATCTTAACATGGGAAGTTTGCACAATAAACTACTTTAACTTGAAGCCTGGATACATACAGAAAGCCCAAATGAACTCACCACATCAAGGACAAGGCTAAAACCTTCACTTAAGGTATCAACTCTTATTTTTTTTTTTGGGGGGGGCAAAATTCCATAGTTTTAGACAACACAGGTTAAGAACCAGAACAAGAGGAAGAAGAAGAACCTTATTTTATGTTGAAGTAGCCTTGCAAATAGCCGCTACAGCTATACTACACTACAGCAATAGTAGTAAAATATATCAAGTTAATATACTAGTAATTCTAAGAAAAAAAAACAGTAAATATGTCATCAAATTAGGACATCATCAGTTTCAACATTTCATGTCATAGATTTCTGTAGCAACATTTGGTAGCAATGAATGTACATAGCAGTTTTACATGTTAAATAAAGTTACAAGAGGTTTTGAAAGAGCAAAGTAATGTTAGCACTTTAAAAGTTAGTGGGGAAACAGGTAAAGGTAAAAGAGAAATAGAAAGGATGGGTATGTTACTAGGAGATTGTGAGTGGAGTTAAGTTGTGTAGTTCTAAAAAGAAAGGGGAGATTTCTTGCTAGTAGTTTGTATACTATAAGCTGAAAGATTTGAGGGGGTGAGCAAGAAAAAAACTTACAGGGATGCTAGAGGGGTGGGATTTAATGGGGAGAGGGAGAAGACATAGGAAACTGGAAAATAAAATATCACCTTGAAATAAAATATGCCTGTCTTGTACCTGGAGGAATTAGGGGAAGATGTACCAGTGACGAAACAGAAAATGTGAAGGAAAACTTGAGATAAAAAGAACTGCTATCACCTCTGTAAGGCTAATTCAATGCCCCACTATTGAGACTCCCTAAACTATGGACAAAACTATACTTCTGAAATTAATTGTGCCAAACAAAGCAGTACATCCTAACAAATCCCAGGAAATGGTGGTATCAAATTAAACAAGGTGTAACAAACAAATTCTATTCATTACTTTCCAAACCACCATCAACCTCTCATGTCTTGGCAGCTGAACAAACTTAACTTTTTACTTTGTCAATTTTCTTCATTCTACTTCTCAAAAATGAGTACAAAAACAATTTAGAAACCTGCAATATCACCCAGACTTAGGAAGTGTAGGTATACACAATCCACCTATATTTTCTAAAAAAACAGGCATCTTATTTTATGCAAAACCACCTGGCTTTCATATTAACCTATTTCTCACCACTGCAGAATTGCCATAGTGAAGAATACGTGCAACAATGTTGTTTCCTATGATGCCACCTAAAATTCGAAAACCTGCAGTACATGAGCCGGCTCTTTGCTACAGAATGAGAAAGCCCTGATGAAGGCAACCTGAATTTGATTAGTGGTTCAGGTTATCAGTGGGAGCTGGTAAGGCAGGATGGGTGTAAGTAACTGCTTTTGTCTTACCCATCCTGAGATGAAGTTTTGGCTTTCCCTTGGGTGACACCTAGTAGAGCACTAAGTGCTACTCATACAGAGTACAAGCCTATATGCATGTCTTGCCAATGTGCCCTGGCATGTAGCCCAGCAGGCCTGTGGAACCACGATCCATCTTAGACTGACAGCAGCTTCTGAGCTTACAGAGCTTCACCGAGGGTTGGGGTACTTCTTGGGGGACAGTAGGCCACCCCACCCATCATGAAAGCTGGCTTGCCCCAACCTCCTTAGCCTCAACATGGGGGAGGTGAATAAATGGGTGAAAGAGGCACCCCTAGCCAGGAATGAATGGTTTGTAGGACTATTGCCTAGCTTAGCTCAGGATTGTTACCCCCAATGGAATGAATGGGCCACGTGGGACAAGGTAGTGATGCCATCCAGTACAAGCGGTGGAGATAAAGAAAATTGTAGTGTATGATAAACTACTGTCTTACTGCCTAAAAGATGACATCATATTTTTTATAGGTTCATAGGTAGGTACTAGGCTATCGGCCCAAGGGCCTATGTAAGCCTAGCCAACAAGGTTCCTTGGCTTATGCCACCCAAGTAAGTTATTTTCCTGTGCCACTGTCAAGCAGAGACACAGAAGTGATCCCCAGGGTATATTTCCTATTTCCCATCCACTCATCAAGATTTTTCTTGAAGAGTGCTAATGAAGAACTTTGCTTGACATAGATGGGTAGCCTGTTCCAGAGTATGGGAAGTCTCTGGGACAGGAATCTATCCCTCCAGCATGTCCTGTTTATTGTGGTGACAAAGTTTAGGTCCCTAGTGCATGTAGCTCAGGGGGATTGGGATTTCTTTAGGTGTAGCATATCCAACAGCTCTGGGTTTGACATAGCTTTATATGTTAGGCAGAGATCACCTTGGAGTAGGCGATATGCTATGGAGTAAAGCTGGAGTTTTTTGAGGCAGTCAGTGTAGGGCATTTGTTTGAGGCCAGTAATCCTCTTTGTGAGGTACTTCTGTGGCATTTCCAGCTGCTGCAGATGTCTTGTGAGGTACATTCCAAAGGGGTACTCTATAATGGGTCTAATGAGTGTCGAGTAGAGGGAACAATGACCTCTTTTTTCCTGGATGAGAACCCTTTTATGATGAGGTGTGCCACGTAGAAGGACTTTCTGACTACTGTGGCGATGTGACTATCAAAGTATAGACTACTGTCCACCTGGGTCCCAAGGTCTCTTATCATGCATTAGGTGTTAAGTAGATTGCTGCCTATGTGGTAGTCCATGGGTACAGAGTTTTTACCAAAGGGGATGACACTGCACTTTTTGGCATTGAGCTTGAGACCATGGCTCTGACACCAGGCATCTGTCTCAGCGAGGCCCTTCTGTAGGATGTCCACATCATTTGGGGACTTGACTATGGCTCCTAGTTTGCAGTCATCTATGAACTTCATTAGCCAGAGGCCTTCTGTGTTAGCCTGTACTTCAGAGAAGTAGATACCAAACAGGAGAGGTCCCAGGACAGAACTTTTGATCACTATACTTGCAAACCTAGATTCAGTTAAAATGATGATCGTATGGAAAGTAACAAATCTAATCTTTTCCAAAGGCATTTGAAAATATCATCTATTCTCTCCTTCAAAAACTACGCTTCTCAGGTTCTTCTGACAGCCAAAGGATAGACAGAGAGAGAGCAGATAACATAAAATATTCAACTGTTCAAGTAAAAGCAATAGACTCCTTTCTCCAGGTCACATAATGTATTACTGGCATTCTTAAGGAATCCATTCTTAGTCCCGTCCTGTTTGCATCCTTTATTAACACCGTCCAAACATTCCTCATTTTCCTCATTTCTACTTATTAGGCAGTTGTCCTGGTTATTTTCTGTTTATGTAAAAAAGCCACACAAATACACAAGTCATTTTCAACAAGACATTATATCTGATTTTGTTCACCTCCAAATAGCCAATCACTAACTGGCAGAACTGAAGTCAAAGTATTCAGCACCTATCAAGACTTAAATACTTCTCTGGCTAAAAGTGGCAAACACTCCTAACATCCTACTACAAGGAAATGAAGGTCATCATTTGGGGATCACCCCAGACTCTGCCTGTCATATAATGTGCATCAGGCAATATCACAAGAAAAGCACTATGTGCTACTGGGATTGCTACTGTCTGACACCGGAGCTATTTATCAGGAATGCAGCTGTAGTTTTTGCCATTTCCAAGGTACTCATCAACAAAGCTATGTGACTGAAAAACTCCACAACTACCATTCCTCTTCTTTACATGTTTTTAAACCCAGTGTCTCTGTTGTTATCTCCTTACCATAAAGTTCACGCCCTCTCCTCTGCCATTACTGTTGTTATTAAGCACAAAAGTACTTATTTTGTGAAGTCACAACCTTTAAGATGTTTAAATATTGTATCCTCCCATTGTATTCCATATATCCTGAGCACTGCATGTCTAACCAGCCAACCCATATTTCTCTTTTACACACAGTAACTCCTGAGTTGCCCACCCTTACTACAACTGTGTCCCTTATCTCATCTGCTCGTACTAGTAAACAAACTGGGAAGTTCCACCTCTTATACAGGTAAAGCTTGAATTACCTTCTCTTTCATACCTTCCTGCCTGCTTAGTGCACACTCCAGTGCCTAAAAGTATCAATCTTTTTTTTTTTCCATTTGGCTTTTTAAATCTGCAGCATCTGGGACAAAACAAGTTTTCAATGGAGTATTGTCTGTATATTTAACATATTGTACATTAAATACAAACATCTGTTGTATTTACTTTACTAATCTAGCACTGGACTAGATGGAAGGTGTTAGCTTCATGTCTGCTGTCAGTCTTTTAGCAGTAGACTTCCTAAGACAGTGAACCAAGTGCCTTATTATCACATATAACCTTATTCACAGCACTCTTAATGGCATCCTTGAGAGGTATCAATACCTAAATTTTCAGGAGGCTTCCTTGTCATCTTTAAGGTCATCTCTAGGAGTTGAAAACATGTTTCTTCTTCAAGTTGTAGTAAAAAGTGGATTGCAAGTGCAACAAGCAGCTTGTTACAGTTAGAGTATCACAGAAGTGCTCCTGTGCTTTATTTCAGCTCTGACCACAAATATGGAATCAGCATTCACTTCTGAATGCCAGTGCTGCAATACCACCCCACAGGCAACTGATGATCATGCCCCTAACACATTGCACCTGGGAGAGCCAATCCCTTCACACCAATCCCTTCACACCAACCAAGCTATGTTTCTACCTGTGACCGTTGTGCACCTCCACCACACAATCCTTCACTAATCACACCAAAATGCCTCAGGCTGAAGCTGTAAACAGTCACAAAGCCTCTCTTCCATTTCATGCATACCCCCCATAAAGAGTCACCCTGAGGAAAGGTGTTCCAACTCCACCACTATGAATCACAGCAGCAACAGAAATGTTTTACTGATAGGTGACTATATTGTCAGGACACTGAATCATCATTAACAAAGCTGAAAAGGAGAAGGTTACAGTAAGTTGTCTTTCATGTGCCAGGATTTCTGACATTACCGGGACCCTAAGGAATCTAACCTCTGACAAATAGGACTATTTGTAGTGGGCTATGGAAGTGGAACATGCTGAAATGAACAACTTGAGATGTAAAGCTCTAAGGGGTATGCAAAAAGACATGTCAGAACTTTCCATGCATGTTACAAATGCAGGTAAGATTCTGGTCCAGAGCTAATCCTTCTTTCATCTCAAATGATGCCTATATATATAAAGAAAAGATAATCAGTTTGTTAATTAGTTAAATAACTGGTGTCATTCCAGGGGTATCCAGTATGTGACAGCATGGGACAAAATGCTTAACAATCCAGTTTGCTTTGCTAAGGATGGCCAGTACCTGCCATTCAAATGCTTCATGCCCCCAGATTTCTTTTTTAGGAAGAATCCAGTTGAAGGACATTCCAATGTAACTAAGCTATTAGTCCCAGAATTATATTAGGCTGGCACTCCTCAGTCCCACAAATCTAAGCACTGCTGCTTACCAATCTGCAGTTAATCACATTATGACCAGACTGGACATTTTTGCAGAATCTCACTGTTATTTGCCCCCACCTACCTAATGAGTGACAAGGTTTGTACAGGGATTTGGAGTACTTTGGTTTGTTGTCAATGGATCAGCTGTAGCAATAAGGTACCATGTTAGTTAGTCCTCTATATATGGCATTAAGTAAATGGTGCAATTCTGAAAATTATGAGATAGATTTGTGATTTTATTAAGATGCACTTGCAAACTAGTACTTAGAACAATAGAATAATAGAAGGTAAAGCTTTGAAATGTTATCTTTTTTTTTTTAAAGAATGTGCAACCAGATATAGGGATGTACAATCAAGAGTCAATGAAAACTGGTCTTTTATTCACTTAACAGTTAGTGACATTTAAGGAATGAAAAAAACATTTTCAGGGACTCATGGGATTTTTTGAGGAATGTCAATAGAAATATGTATATGGAGAACCTTTTATTAGGTATTATTGACATGAATGACCTTTTTTCAGTGATCCCTCATGATGTATGGGTAAATTGGTTTTCTGAATATTTGACTTTAAACCAAGCTCTTGGTAATAGTATTATCAATGTTTTATATTTTTTGAGGGTGACATTTATAAACAGAGAACTGTGGTAGCTATCAGTGGGGCATGTAATCTTTTGGAAAGATTCTGAAGAGAAATTGATAGATTTTTTGAGCATATTAACAATACAACTGCATTTCTAAAGTTTACCATTGATTATTCACACAGTATTAAAATATTCATACATTGAAATACATAAAGATGACATGAAAAGAGGTTTGTCTCCAGCATTTACAGAAAGTTAACATATTCTAGCACTGTATTGCATTTTAATAGTTGCTACCCACTGCATCAAAAGAGAGCTTTGCTTAAGGATCATTTGGGTAGATTAGTACAAATGACATCTGATTTAATTTATTCCTTAAGGACAGAGATAAACTTAAATCAATGTTTATTAAAAGGGGTTACCCCAAAGGATTTTTGAGCAAGATTTTCTCAGAAGTTCACAATAAGAGAGCTTCAGGATTTCATTATCCACTTCTCAGGGGGCAAGAACATGAGAACACTTACACTTGTTTAATTATCCCTAAATCAAAAGAGACCAACTTCATCATGGGATTCATGTTAACTTACAATGGTGATGTAGAAATGAAGAGGCAAACTGTTTAGAAAAACTGGAAAGTTTTTGACATGGGTTTGTTAGATAAATAAATGGTAAAAACAACAAGAAGGATTGGTGCATCAAAAATTAGTTAGAAAGATCACAGAGTAGATACATATATTTAAGAAAGAAAACCTGGACCTTTAAATGTGGTTGATCTACGTACTGCTGTTACATTGAAGAAAGCTGTGAGGTTAAAATTAAGGGTTTTGGCATCTATCACCCACAGTTTTACTGTAGCTGTTTAACTAATGGTGTGGTATATACAACAATATTCTCTTTGTGATCTAGGTTTATGAGCACATTTATGCCATTAGAATGGAAGACCATTCTAACACCCTGTAGAAGCATAGCCAACAATACAACAATAAACACAACACTGTTTTAGACTTTATGCACCTAATGTGGTAGAACAGGATGACAGGGGTCGGCTGTGGAAGAGGAGCTTAGAATTACAATGGCAAATTAGGACTAATGTCACAGGTCATGTCTGGAATATAAATTGTTGTAGCAGCCATGCAGAGACAGGTGCAGGTGTTCGGCATTTGGTCATACAGGTGGGTTTATGACAATTGGTGTTTTGTTTTTTCCGGTACTGCTTATTCATGCAACAACAACTAGAGTGACTTGACTAAAGAAATTAGGACTCAGTAATAAAGCAGTAATAGACACAAATATCAAGATCTTAATTATGAGTGGCAGAGACATGAAAACAAGTTCAGCATGCAGCCTGTATTTCAGAATTACATTAACACAAGGAGGAGATTATCAAGACAGTAACACCGTATTACATAACCAGAATGAGGTTCAACAAATATGAGGTAGTTCAGATGCAAAAATTAATGAACAGGAAAATGTGAGACCATGTTATCCACAATAAAAGGGATAAACGTACCAATGAAAATATAAGTAAGAAGTAAAAAGTAAGATATGCCCATCTTAGTGAAAGTATGGATCTTCAATATTAGAGGAGCAGAATAAATTTTGATAACATATATCTGTTAGGTGATAAAATGAAAGTTTCAGCAGTTAAGACTACTGGTTCCACTATCAATAGTCAAGTTATAGCCAGATGAAGCTACACTTGGATGAACAAAACTGGCTGTAGTCTTATAGGTTCATTGGTAACGGCCCTAGAGCCGTTACAAGCCTAGCCATATATACCTTGAGTTGCTCAAGTTGTCAGTGATGTGCCACATACAAGGATTTCCTTACTCCTGTGGATATGTGGTGGCCAAAGTTCAGATTGCTATCGACATGAGTACCTACTGGGTCTACACTTGGGAGTGCTGTCTAGAATGTAATTGGCAGGGATGTCAGCTTTCCCAAAGGGAATAATAGTGCATCTTTTAGCATTTAACTTTAATCCATGGCTTTGGCACCAATCTTTTCTCTGCATTAACCCTGCTCTGCAGTATAACATCATCATTCTGGGACTCGATGATTGCTCCCAATTTGCAATAGTTAGTGAAATTGGTCAACCACAGGCTGTCCAAGTTTGCCTGGATTTCTGAGAAATAAATTCTGAACAGTAAGAGGGCCAGCACAGAACCCTGTGATATGTCACTGGTGACTGGTAGAGGTGACTCCCACTTTGACAATATGTGCCCGTCAGTGATCCAGTTGGCTTCTCATCTGATAACGTAGGGGTCAATTCCCAATTGGGAGAATGTCTGTATAATACCCAAGTGGGGGGTTGTGTCAAATGTCTTGGCTAGGTCAAGATAGCATGTAAGCACTGTCCTTCCCTAATCCAGGGCCTTGCTGACTTTCTCAAAGAAGTCAGCCATGTTTAACAGGCATGAACTACCTTCAACAAATCCAAACTGCTTTGAGTCAAATGTTTGGACATTACCTATGTCCTTGTTAATAAGGTCCATAATGATTCTTTCCATGGCCTTGCAGATGAGGCTAATCAAGCTTATGGGCCTAAAATTCTCAGGGTCAGTTGATGATCCACCTTTGTGCAGAGAGAATACTTTTGTTGTCATCCATTCTGCCAGAACTTAGCCAGTTTGCAAGCTGTGGTTAAACAGATATCCAAGTGGGTATGCTAAGTTATGTTTTAAATTATTTAAAAAGCAACCTGGGATGTTATCTGGTTCCATTGATACCATGTTTTTGGCCTTGGAGAGCACAGTGATGACCTGCTCTCTTGAGATAATAGGCTGCGGAATGGTGGCAGGTATACTTTGGAGGATGACTGGAGGGAACAAGGGGTGAAGTTTGTTCTGAATCTGTATCTATCAGGTTCAGTCTTACTTTTGATTGAGTATGGGTGATGCCATCCATAACCAGTTCAGCACATAGCTGGGTATTCCCTTTTAGATTTCAGACTTATTTAATGAATGCCTTGTGATTATCCTTAGCTAAGAAGGCTATTTTTGCTTCGCAATCAGCAATGGAGGACTTGACAAGATCTGCAATTTGTTTGTTTAATTTAAAGAGGGATTTGTTTCCTCTGCTGAGCCAGTTCCCTCTTGTTCTTGGACATTAATTTCTTTCTGTTGTTGTACAGCCAATTTATACTAGGGATCCACCAGTGTGGCTTGTTTTTTCGGCAAGACCTGGTTTTAATCCACACAGGTACAGCTGATTCTAGTTATACAGGGCATTGGTGCACTTCTACATAGGAGTCCATGCTACATGCATTCCAGGGGCTTTGAAATTTTTTATACCATCACTTAGTTGGAGGTAATTTGTCTTTGAAAAATTTTTAAGCATTTTTGAGCTTGATGGGGTATCTTGTCTTATAATCACATTGAACAAGACTGATTAAGGTCCAGTCTTACCAGGGAGGACATCACTTGGGGGTGGGTGGGGAGGGTGCAATGCTCTCCCATGTTAGTGAGTACTATGCCCAAAACTTTTAAGCCTCTTTTGAATGTGTTGACTAGCTGCTCCAGAGCATTTGCACTGACAAAGTCCAAGAACCTCTGAGTTTGTGGTTGTGCATGTTTCCATGTTGATGGTAGGTTAATTAAAATCACCTATGATTAAGGTGTTGGACTGTATGGCAATGACTCCAGTAAGTCCAGGTATGCAGTATGCTTTTCCTTTTTCATGGTGGGGGACCTATAGCTAGCTATGATGTGGTAGGGGGCTTTGCCTATAGTTAATTGGACATAGAGTAGCTCAAGAAAGTCACACTGTTTCACCAGTCTTGAAGTCTACTTATCCTTAGTGAAGATGAATACACCTCCTTATTTGGTTCTTTTACTCTCAGTCTGTGGTCTGAATGTATAGGAGGCATTGTAGCTCTGCATGGTTGGGGTACTTTCTGCATCTTTGAACCATGTCTTGGTGACTGCACAGATGTCAGCATCTTCCAAAGTGAGGAGTGCTTCCTGGGAGGGCAGTTTCTTGTTTGAACTCCTAGCATTAAGCAGCAGTACCTTGAGTTTATCTAGAGAGGATTTTCTTATTTTGGGAAGTTGGTTATTTTGACACTGCCAAAAAAAGGCACAGTAGACATTGCTAATACCTTTGGCAGTATCTGAAAGCCTAGAGGAGACAGATGCAGACCATCTCTGGCAAAGCAGTGTGGCCTGTCAACCATCTTCCCAGGCTAATAGATATTGGATTCTCTTGGACTGACACTGGAAGCTTAGCCAACTGTTAAATTCAATCACTTTTCGTTTGTATTGTAGAATCATCCTTGGAGAAGGTAGAATGCTGCTTAAGGCTAAGCTTATACTTGCCTGTGACACACAGTTTGAGAGCTCAGTTATGCTTCTCTTCATGCAGTCTAGTGAGGCACGTCTCAAGTCATTCACCCCCACATGGACTTTGGTGGAGTCATACCAGTACTTGTGATTGAGTGACTTGAGTGTTTGAGTGAATTAACGGATCCTGGCACTTGACAGGCAGCTAACTGTAGCCCGCTTCTTTTCCAGTCTGGTGAGGGGAGCATCTGTGTGTCTCACAATGGAGTCACCTATGATCAACACATTAGGTTTTGTTGTGTTACGCCTTATGGGCTTATTTGTTGAGACAATGGTGTGTATTATTATGTGTTGTATTTGTTTTTTGCATTATGTGTGTTTCCATTTGGGAGGCATCTGATCTTTTGGTAAGTTACTAGTGAGTATCTCTGCATATGTGGGTTTATGTGTCGTGTCCTTATTTAGTGTGGAAAGTGTACCTGTGCTGACAACCTGTTTGGCATTTGATTTGCCCTTATATAAGAGTTTTGTCTCCAGTTTCACAGTGTAACTACACTTCTCACATAAAGTATTTGTTTCAGGACTCAGTGGTTATCAGTGTATATACGAGACAATTGCTAAATTGCCTTAGGACGTGCACTTCTATCAGGCTGGCCAAAGAGTTTATGGGAAACTGTTTGTCTATGATAGCATGCTCTTACTGTATGTTTTATTAGGGAAGGGAATGGGTTAATTTAACAGGACTGTGGTGGTAGCACTGAGACTACATGAGGGACCTACATTTTGTGTAGGCTAAGGCTGATTAATAAGGCAACACTGCTTAATGCGCAAGTGAGTTGCTCCTAGAGCAGCAGAAAAGCTTGGAAGGGTTTCAATGACAGCTGTTTAGGGAAAAACTCAGCTTCTAGGCTTTTGCATTGATAAAGGGAGTGCTAGCTGCAGCTGTATGAAGAGGAGCATCATGCAAATGCAAGACTTAAATATGAGTAAAGAGAAACAAGTTTTAAGCTAACTACCAATCAGGAAAGCACACGAAAAGCCTTCCACCTAACCCCTAACTCAGACAGGTTAGATCAGCACATTTCTGCCACAAGAGTGCAGAAAAACACCTTCTTAATGTAGAATAGCTGGTTTGGAGCCCAAATGTAACAAGACAACATAAACTACCTACAACAGCCTTAGAACATAAAAATAATAAAAGCACCATGTGGGGTACGTTGCTCCTCACACTCCCCTTACATACACATACTTAGTCCACAGTTATACAACAATCACAGAGTCCCCTTACTTAAACATAGTTAGTTCACAGTCATACAAGGTGTCACGAAAGGAGATACTGCCAGCCCAGCTATCTGGAATTTTTTTTAATAATTATATGTCATTTGTGAATATCAACATGATTTACATAGAAGTCTGACAAAAACAGATACTGTCAGCACAGTTGTCTGGAATTTTGTAAATGGTTATGTGTCATTTGTGAATGAAAACATGCTTCATGTAAGATGATTGTGTTACAACTGCATTAGAACTGTATGTTACGTGTATATCAAACTGCTGGTACAGAAGTGTTTGTTGAAAAGGTATTTTACAAAGTACCGAGCTTAAAGATGTAACCACAGTGTACTCTACTGGATTAGAACAGAAATGTACCTGCACTATTGTAACTGTTTAGATGTATATATTTTAACAATGGAAACGAGAACACCAGAGGTTAACTTCAGAAAAACAGCTGAAATTAAATTACTTTATAGCCATGTAATTAAAGGATGTTATCTTTCAGTTTCAGTGCCATACCTCTCAACCTCTTAGAGCAAGAAATCTGGACAAAGCCATAAATAAAAGTGGGTCAAAGGCCCAAAAATAGGGACAATTTTTAAATATTGTTCTTACAAACTTAGAAAGTTGATAGAATAACATGTTTTGTATTAGCACAATTTTTTGACGGGTATGAAGCCTGAAACTCAAATATCTGTCATTATTTTCTAACTTCAATCTTTAAAGATTTGCCAATAATTTGCCAGAAAACCACAATTTTATGAAAAACAGACTAAAAATATGAGGCAAAAATCTGGACATTCAGCGACGATCTGTACAGTTGAGAGGTATGGCAGTGGCAGGCACAATATCTAAAAGTACAGGTTCATTGTATTGTCTTGGAAGTGTTTTTACTGTTTTATGACTTCCAGGATCTGCCTAAAATTTAAGAAAAGCCTTGTCTATATATTTTCACAGGTAGATGCTAAATGCTACCTGCTGCATCAATGGGGGTTTTATCTGGGATACAGTCAGATGACAAGAAGTGATGTCATCCTGCAAACTATCTCAGCAGTAATATTTGAGATATTAATTTAGTAACTCTCTGAGAGAGAATGAATATTCTGTATTTTCTTTGACCAGACATCAGCTGGATGACCCACTCACCACATCTGCCTTGCTTGTTCTGTAACTAAGTTAACTAGGATATTTACATATAGTCATGAATATTGCAAAGCTTAATTTAGATGTTTTCCTTTATTTATTTGAGACTATCCTGCAATGTTGTTTTAAATATTTCCTGTGATTTTGAACTCTGATGTTACTGTGATTATATACAGAGTAGTTTCTTGTTTTTTTTATTTATTATTAAATATATGTAAACCTTTAATTGTGGCTGATATTTGTGAGTCATATTTAAGTTCTGAGAGTACTTGCATATTTATTTGGTTAACCTGTGGGCCACTCCTAATAGCCTTGCTCTTGGTCAACCTACCATTTATAATGATAGTAACATTACACAGCAAGATTGGACACCCTTTGTTAAGGGCCTTAAAGTAGCTGATAAAGAGTTGGCTGGTGGCAGTAATAACTACCTTATAGTCTGGGTAGAAGGGGGCATAGCTAGTAAACCTATGCCAGCCTTTCCCAGGTATTTGTGTGTATAATTCAAACCTCAAAGTGTGTGTATGTGTGTCAGCTACTTGGGCAGGGACACAAAGCACTGGTTGGGCAGAGAGGGTGCTGGTGATCTTGGCTTAGCTACTCAGCTGAGATCTCAACCCTATAGCTGTGCCAGTGGGGAGTCTTATTGAGGATATGGAGAAAGAGGGGGAACCAGCCCCAGATTGACTGTAGTCTCTATGTGCTCTTAAGGGAAATTGCACCTGATGCAGAGAGCTACATCTGGAAATACTGTGTGTGTGTGCGTGTGTGTGTGTGTGTGTGTGTGTGTGTGTGTGTGTGTGTGTGTGTGTGTGTGTGTGTGTGTGTGTGTGTGTGTGTGTGTGTACCTGTCACTCTCCAAATGTATGTCCTCCACTGTTGCCAGTGGTGAGGATTGAGGCTCCTTTTGAATACTGGGCCAGTGGTGCGGCATCACAACTTGCATATACTTAGTCTGTAGTCATACAAGAACCCCACACTCCCCTTACATATATATATTTAGCTCACAGTCATACAAGGCCTCACAGTCCCCTTACTTATACAAACTTACTCCACAGTCATACAATGACCCCACACTCCCCTTACTTATATATACTTACTCCATAGTCATACAATGACCCCACACTCCCCTTACTTATATATGCTTACTCCATTGTCATACGATTACCCCCACACTCCCCTTATTTATATATACTTATTTATTTATTTATTTCCAGTTTGATTACCGGGGAAGTCCACTGGGCCAGAACGTACCCATTTTCAGTGGAGAGGCCAGGGAAAAAAAAAAAAAACAAAAAAATTCAATCTAAGTTACATGGTGTAAAGGTAGTAATAAAATATATACATTTGATGAAATTACATTACATTGATAGTAAAAAAAAAAATAAATACACACAGTATACTTGAAAACATCATTCAGGAAGGTAGATAACAGATTTAGTAGTTTCTTTTAAGTTAGCAGGTTAAAAACTGTATGAAGAAGGTCTAAGGTTTACATATATTTTTATTTACATAATTTATGAGAGAGAGAGAGAGAGAAAAAGTACATAGACTGAGAGTAGATTAAGGTTTGATCAGATCAAGAGAAGAGAAGAGAAGAGAAAAAAAAAAAAAGAGAATTAGGATAGAGTAGAGGATAAAGGGGATTCAAGGGGAATTTATTTATTTATAGTTAGATGTAAAGCAAGATACACTATGTTTAGTTGGACAAGTAGAAGAAAAAGAGAAAAGTTGGGTTTGTTTTGTGTCATGTTTTTCTAAAAGTTAGAAAGGGAGGAGTCAGTTCCAAGAGAGTAGAGAGAAGAGGTTGGCCACCAGGGTATTAGGATTTGTGGATGGCGATTAAATTTTGAGGGGGATTCCAGTTCTAGGGATTCTGTTTTGGTGTGGTGGTTTAAGGATGTTTTGGGCATTTTGGTGGGTAGGGCATTTAGGTGGTTAGTTTGTGAGCAGTGGTTGAATTTGGAGGTATTAGGGTTAGTTAGGGTTCTAGCCAGTTGTAGCCAGAAAGGGAAGACATTGAGAAGAGGTTTTAGATTTAGTAGCAAATTTAGAGATTTTATTATAGCAGATTTGAGATTAGAGTTTAGTGGGATGGAGACAGAGTAGTAAGGAGAAGGCTCATATAGCAGAGATGGCAGAAGATAGGTAATTGCTAAGGTATGCCTGGTATGTGTAGGGAAAGCAGTTTGTTCAGTTTGAGAGATAGAGCATGTTGGTGGTGCTTCTTTATTTTTTGTTGTTGTTGGTTATATTTTGTGGATAAATTCGTCTATGTCTGAGGTGAAGAGTTTTGCAGATTTGAGATGCTCTATTGGTGACATGGGTTTGGTTTGGATTTTTAATTTGCTTTTATCTTTGAATGCTGTATTGGCAAGCCTTGGAAAGAATGAAAAGATTATTTTTATTAGAGGAGATGTTTTTGAAGAATTTTAGATCTGTAGTGGAGTTGAAGGTTGGGTTTATTTGGAGTTTGGTTGGAATGTTGGGTTAAGTGCAGACTAGGTAGAATCATAGTTGGATAAAGTGTGTGTCAGGACTGGCAGAGCATGGTGAATTGTGAAGATGAAGATGGAGATAAGCATGTTTCTAGGCAGGTTGAAGGTGGAGGAATGTGATGGACCCCTAGGAGAAGGGTAGGAAGGAGGAGGGGCAGTTGACTGGCAAGTTCACTGTTTGTCAGGAAGTAGTTAGAGAACCAGAACAACAGATCTAGACTACAGTACTATAAGGACCCCACAGTCACCTTACTTATATATAGTTAGTCTACACTCATACAAAGACCCCACACTCCCCTTACTTCTATATACTTAGTCAGCAGTTGTACAAGGACACCACAGTCCCTTTGCTGTATATATACTTAGTCCGCAGTCATATGACAACCCCACCCCCTCCGTATTATACATACTTAGTCTGCAGTTATACAATGACCCCAAACTCCCCTTTACTTACTATACTTAGTCCACATCCGTACAGGGACTCTGCACTGTCCTTGCTTATATATAATTAGTCCACAGCCATACAGGGACTCCACACTGTCTTTGCTTATATATAATCAGTCCACAATCATACAAGGACTCCGTACTGTCCTTGCTTTTATATGCTTAGCCCACAGTCACACAATGACTTCAGACTCTCCTTACTTACATATACTTAGTTGATAGTCATGCGATGACCCTGCAGTCCCCTTACTTGCATATACTTGGTCCGCAATGATATAATGACACAGTCCCCTTACTTACATATACTTAGTCCATCATTAAAAGAGGACTCTGAACTGTCCTTACTTACATATACTTAGCCTTACTTATATATACTTAGTCCAGAGCCATGCAACAACCCTACACTCCCCTTACTTATATTTTCTTAGTCCACAGTCATACAAGGACCCTACACTCACCTTACTTATATATACTAGGTGAACAGTTGTACAAGGACCCCACAGTTCCCTTACCTATATATATATATATATATATATATATATATATATATATATATATATATATATATATATATATTTATTCCACAGTCATACGATGTCCCCAACCTCCCCTTACTTATATATACTTAGTCCACAGTCATACAAGGACCCCGCAATCCCCTTACTTATATATACTTAGTCCACAGTTGTACAAGGATCCCACACTCTCCTTACTTATATACACTTAGTCCGCAGTCATACGACAACCCCATACTCCCCTGACTTATATATACTTAGTCCACAATTGTACAAGGACCCCATATTCCCCTTACTTACATGTACTTAGTCTACAGTCATACAATGACCCCACACTCCCCTTACTTACATATACTTAGTCTGCAGTCATATGATGGCTCTACACTTCCGTTATATATATATATATATATATATATATATATATATATATATGTGTGTGTGTGTGTGTGCGCGTGTATATATATATATATATATATATATATATATATATATATATATAGTTAGTCCACAGTCATAAGAATACCCAGTACTTCTCTTGCTTGTACAGAGTTAGTGCGCAGTCACATAAGGTCCCCATAGTCCCCTTGATTATATATACTTAGTCCACAGTCATATAAGGACCCTGCACTGTCCTTAATTATATATACTTACTTAGTCCACAGTCATAAAACAACAGAGAAAAGAAGAAAAGTGAACAACACATATAATATGTGAATCACTGCCGACACTATATTATAAACAGTACTAGCAATCATTTCCTTTGAGAAACCATGAAGTTGCAACTCATCCAGTTGTGACAGAGAAGTTGCTTCCTCATCCATGTTACAGTCTACCTTTTGAAGAGAAGACAACTAAAATGTAACAAGCGGAGAGCTAGAGGTGAAACATGCACTAGGTTGGTTAAGAAAAGTTATAAACAGGCTCTGGAAAAGTGTTAGAAAAGTCGACCTTAGAAGACGGTGAAATAAAATATAATGCAGTATCTCCAGGAATCCAGAAGAAAATTATCAAATACATTAAGAAAATGAAAGGAAAGGATCCCTTAGCTAGTATATGTTTTCAAGAGTTGGACAAAGTACAAATCAGTAAAAATTGAACCAAAATCCAGTCAAGGCACCGCAGAAAGGAAGAAATCAGCACAGTTTGAAGATAAAACACAAGCTGGTTTTATTGTAGTTTAAAATACATTTGTTGGACAAATCAGTAAAAGTCTTAAAATGTTTTAAGTTGGTTTGCTTAGTGGAACTTGAATATATTATCATTTCTTAATGCAAATGTGCTGGGGTGTAGAAAACTGATTACTACTCAAATAAATTCACAGGTATAGGAGAGAGGCAAAAATGCCATTTTGCATTTAAAAGCACACACACATTATTTTTAACACTGCCAGAATCTACTAAATATATAAATAACATATTCAGTTTTACTATTAGCTAACTGACCTATATAGAAGACGATCCTTGATGGGTTCAGTTTATTTAACCTGTTCATAAATCAGAATTTGGCATCTTTATCCCCCCCCACTTTTTTCACAAAGATACCTGTCTTATTACTGTATATACTAACTGCCTAATGAAAACCATAAATATAACAGGCCTTAAAAGTGATTAGATTCTCTATCTATATCCAAAAATGTCTTTCAGACTACCTACTATGTTAACAAAAGATACTTATCATAAGATTCTGCAATCAAATGTGTTTTGAAGTGAACCTATTTCCTTATATTCTACTCTACTCCCATCTATATGATCTTTCATGTATCAAATAGCTTAATTTTGTATTGTACTTGCACCTGTGAAATTTTGTTTTGTTTTTATATATAATATTGTACTTTACTTTTGAGGAGCTTTTCTCCCCGGGCCTCTGCTGAAAATGGACATGTATCCAGCTGGACTAGCCCGGTCAACAAATGTAAAATAAAATAAACATTCCCATGCATGAGAAGAGATGTGCACCACTGATCACTTTCACAGTGACATCACATATCAGTTACAGAAGTATGCTTATTCATAGCGCTCACCAGATTTCTCCTTTACTGCTAGCAAGAACTTACTTTAAATCAAGAATTACAAGAAATATTTGGCACACCGATTACTAATAAGGGTTATGCAACTATATCCATCCATGACAGATTACAGATTCCTACAACCAGGGCCAGGTGAATTAACCAACTCCCCCTTTATCAGAGAACAGAATGAAATTATTTCTGACAATGAAGGCTGGATCTCTTCTTGTAAGCGACTGATGTGGTAAGAGCATCCATTAAATGCAGCAATGAGGATGTTCCTGACTGTGAACCAGTAAAAACATCTGGGTTGCAGGAGCCAGTGTCATCTATAAAGAGGAGTACTAAGGAATACCAAGCCAGCATAGGTTCATAAATGATTTCTAGGCTAATGACTAACCTGTACTTTGTATCTGTAAGATAAGCTCCTTAGCCATTGTGCCAACCCCCAACATTCTACTGAAACTTATCTTCTTTTATCTGTTATAAGAAATAAACCACATTCTCTGATGAGATTTGAACTGTTTACAAGACCAGTGCAATAAATCATGATCCACACCAAAAGACTTAATTCCAAGGCTGCAGCAGGGAAAGGAGCCAGAGCCACTATACAACTCTGCATCACTATAACCAAGCCTGTCATGAGCAAATGATGTAGGTACTGAAGGAAGCAACTTTTATCGAAATGAACAATACAGCCTGGACCAAGGGGCAGGATGCCCAAAAACACTGACAGTTCAAGTTCTCATGAATGTACAGGAATGAAAGCTCCATGCTCCTCCAGCACCTGGTGACTATACATCCAATGCAGTATCAGTTATCTTTGGGGCAAATTCCCAAAAAGAAGCAATGTATTCTGGAGTGAAGAGCCCATTTCATCTCCTCAGGGAGCCAGGAAAAGAATGGTTTGACCAGGAAGATGAACCACCTTCTCAAGGGAAGTAGGAATAGGAAAGAGTCCACTCATTAGGACAGGAATGCACACCCCACGTTGATGATCCTTAAGCATTCTGGCAGTTGGAAGAGAAGGATCTATTTAGTGTGAAGTTACCCCCCACATCTAAAGGCATCCTAAAGGACTTAAGGGATCCAAATGGACAATCTCATCCCATGAGTCTAAAGATGATTAAATCAAAATCTGCATTCCCCCCAGGAGGAGACACAGGGGTTCCATTTTCCACAAGGCCTTGAAAACAATAACAAATTGAACTGCTTTGGGGCTGAGGATTCCCTCACATTACGCCTCTCACCATGGTGGAGTGTAACCCACTTGAAGATAAGAGAAATATATTTCCAGGAAGTTATCCAAGGCTTCACTTTCTGATCAGTATGAAAGGACAGGACCCCACTATCCAAAGACCCATGAAAGAGGCCCTGAAAGGAGGCTTAGGCCAATGGAAACCTCAGGGACCCAGAATCTTCAAATAGTTCAGAAGTGAAGATCCGCTTCTCTGATTCTACAGGAACTAAGTGGGGATGATGTCCTAACCCTTCCAACTTAATGTAGTTTACATTATGTGAGAATCTGCAGGACTGAATGCATGATTAGTGCCATGGGGAGTCAGGCACACATGGGAAAGGCCTGGTCTAGGGCAGGGATTGTTATCAAAACAAAATCCTTATTGGTGAAACTTTAGGTGCTACTAAGGGTTGAACAAGCTGGAAATCACTAGCATGTGGGCCATCGACACTGGAACTGCCTCAACCTGTAAACTCCCCTCAGGCTACATTGGTCAGAGTAGATGTGCTGAGGGGAAGACCTTGGCAGAAGCCTTCACCTTGTGCACACCTATTCCATGACTATTAGTATCCAGATTCCAGTGGCCACTATCAGTGGCCACTGCAATCAGGCAGGAGGAACAAGGAACCAAACCAATCACGTGAAGGAAATAGTGCAACTCCTCAGAATGCACCCCCATGGTGGGAGCCAAGATGCATCTCTGACAAGCTTCATGTCTCCGATGGAAGAAGAGGATCAGAAGGGAAATGAACACCTGCTAACGTCTTGCTAGACAGGGATGATCCTCAGCCCATGGAAATACAAAAGTATGTGTATCACATGGACCTAACTCTATGTGGTAAAGGTCTTAGCTAATCTTCCAAGCAGAACATCACATCAACCTTTCAATCAGCCATCAAGATGAACCCCTCCCACTGGTTCTACAAGGAGCTATCTACCATCATTCTTCTCAAATTTGGAAATATTCACCACAGAAAAATAAGAAAATGCAAATGCAGAAAAAATTTACCAACAGCAGAGATCAGAAAGATCTAAGCAGTGGAAAAAAAAATCAAAAACAGGTGGTGGGTTATGGGAATTAGAATGCTGATCAATGGGTTGGTAACTGCAAACAGAGATTCAGCTTCTCAAACTCCATGTTGTATGAAGGCCTTTGGCTAGCATCAATGGAATCATGAACTTAAGCAGGTGACACATGACGTCACAGAATGCATAGTCACAGGTGCATGCTCAATGCAAAAGAATAAAGCA
>NC_056732.1:471595807-471650807 GCF_019279795.1 Protopterus annectens | reverse complement strand
ATTCCTGCACCTCCATCAGTGTTGCTGTGGGTCTCTTGGCAGCCTCCCTGACCAGTTTTTGTCTTGTCTTTTTATCAGTTTTGGAGGGACATCCAGTTCTTTGCAATGTCACTGTTGTCCCTACTTTGTCTACTTTTTGTTGACTGTCTTCACTGTGTTCCATGGTATATCCAATGCTGTAGAAATTTTTTTGTACCCTTCTCCTGACTGATACCTTTCAACAATGAGATCCCTTTGATGCTTTGTAAGCTCTCTGTGAACCATGACTTTTGCTGTAGCAGGCAACTAAGTAAATGTCAGGAAAAATCTTACTAGGACAGCTGAACTTTATTTGGGGTTAATCAGTCTCTCTTTAATTGATGGCAGGTGTGCACCCAAGAAGACTGAATGCTGTAGTTAAATCAAAAGGTGCTTCAACAAAGTATTAGTTTAAGGGTGTGCACACTTGTGCAACCAGCATATTGTACGTGTTTTATTTTTTATATTTTTACCCTAACAGATTTGTTTGTTTTTCAATTGAATTGTACAGGTGATAGGTCACATTAAAGGTGGGAGAAGTTTCAAAATGATTTATTGTGGTCTAATTTTTTTTATATAGCAAAAACCTTGCATTTCAACAGGAGTGTGTAAACTTTTTATAGCCACTGTATATACACCATTCAACAAACATAAATTCTGTTCATATGTAATTCAGCTACCGGGTTTTGCTTATTTAGTACTCAGGTTTACATATAACTGGATAAAAGGACTGCATGTTTCCAGAAAGATACCCAAAATACCACTGATATTGTGGAAGGGCAAGAATAAGCAGTGTCAACATTTTAGCCTATGGTCAGCCCTCGGGACAATAGGTTGAAATTGTTTCCAATTTTTCTTTGCAACAATTTTTCAAGACCATGTTTTTTATGATACACCTTGTGTCACAGATGTAGTACTTTCAGTGCCAACAACCAATGCACTCTGTTATAGGACTTAAGTACGGCCGTAGACTGATAAACCCACTACCTCCCTTGATTAGAAATGTACTTCCTTCCTCAGCATGCATGCAGAGACCTTGACAACACATTTTTCTTTAATATATATATATATATATATATATATATATATATATATATATATATATATATATATATATGTGTGTGTGTGTGTGTGTGTGTGTGTATATGTCATATTCATGCACTATATTTAGATGCACAGGATGATGGGCTTATACACACTTAGACTTTTGTTTTTGTTCCAAAGTCTTTTGATTTTGTTCTATCTGTAAAGGGGTTAATTAGGATAATTTTCCTAATTTGTCAGGATTGGTTGGAATGTTTTTTAAATAGTAAGTTGAGGTTTTGTTTTTTGTATTTCTGAGGAAGTGTGGTTGATCCATGCAAAAGCGCTTACTACTTTTTTTTTCGTTTTGTTGTTTATTCAATAAACACTTATAGTTTTATGCCATGCTTGTTGCTTGCCTATCAATCTTCAGATATATTTTACATCTTTTTATACCATTCAACGTATCCTTATACATTTTTTAATATACTTCACTGAATATGGTAAATATGGTGTAAATAATTTGTGTATTACATTTTGTCACTTGTTTATATTGTATATCATTTGTACTTGGGCAGAGTTTGACAATACCTTAAGTTATTATAATTGGCTAATTAATTTTCTTTCTTATTCAAATTAAAAAATTTAGTGGGTTTCTGTAAAATCTGTCTAAATTCTTCTATACAAGCCTGTTCAAAGCAGGTTGTAAAACCAGATTAAAAGTGCTTGTTCTCTTAAATAAAACCAATATCTGCTCCTTCCTAAGACTGACAAATATATTTTAAATGTAAAGGTCCAATACATAAATAATGTAAAATCACACACTGTACATACTACAGTTGCCCTTTTGAGGAAAAAAATAAAACTTTTCTTTAATATGTCCAACTCAGTCTCATTAAAAGAATAATTACTGAGATTAAGAATAATTTTATATGATTTGTTTTCCATACAATTGTTCACAGCATTGATCAGATCACCGTTTTTTAAATCAGAATATTCACAATAAACAATTCACTTTTCTGTTTTTGATTACCATTAATATTTTCTAAATTTAATAAATGTTCACATGGCTCTATATTTATAATGTTACTCTTAGCTTTAAGTCAAAATACAAAGGCATTGTCCCATCTGAAATGAATTCCATACTGAATGTGTAGCTGAGAATGGGATTCATGATGTTCATGCCTATCTTCACTTTCAATTTGTTTCTCACATACAAGAGAACTTTTGATTGGATACACTTTCTGATTCTAGTATTCATTAAAATCATGGAGAAACTTCTTTCTTTCTTTTATGGGACTTTAATACCCTTTCAAAAAGACCACATATTTTCCAATATTTTATTATAGCGTTTCCACAGATGGGAAAAAAGTCTTTATAAATGTCTTTAGATAGATTATGATTTTTTTTCTTTCAAAGCTCTTAATACAAAAGTATTGTGCCTGATTTGAATATCCAGAACCTTTTAATCTGCATTATAGAAAACATGAAGCATCTTCTTATAGGCTTCAATTTGTTGACTAATATCATATGAAATTTTAAAAAAGCATAAGCCTTTTGAGACTCTTTTTTGCTTTAAAACTGGCTTCCAGAAACAGACTGTCCCATGTAAGAGATTTAGATTTTTTTAAAGGCAACATTAAAGTCAGAGACAGCTTTAAAGAGCAAGCTTCCAAATGTGTGCTACCACTTGATCAAGACTTCCCCACCTCAAAGAATGCATAGGTACTACTAAAATCACTTCCAAGTCCTCCCATAAAGAAAAAAAAAGGTTTCTGTCCTAAAGAAGGGGTTCCTTTGACAATATCTTTGTAGGTTCTATTACCACCACTGTTTTGTGACAACATTCACGTCTCCAAAGCTTGACATAATTCAGGATGGAGGCTATGAAGTATTAAACTACTCATTAAACTAGGAAAAATGAATGTAGGAGACTTTGACTATCCCCCGTGAATTCATGATTCAGGATCCCAGACAAAATCTGAATAGAAATGACAAACTGTAATCAGGAACCATGTACATACTAAAATCATTAAAAATAAGAATGAAGTAGAGTATCAGGCCAAATTAATACTGTTTCAAGCTTAATTCTTTCATTAACCAATATGTCTGTAGAACAGAGAGAAGCAGGACTTCAAATCGTATGTTGTATCTTTCGGCTTTTCCCGGTTAGGGGTCGCCACAGCGGAACTCCGGTCCGCTAATGATTGGCATTAGATTTTTATGTACCGAGTTGCCAGCCCTGATGTACAACCTTCAATGAAGGTATGCCCACTCACGCATGTCTCCCATACAGAAGACGCTTTAGCTGAGAGTTGAACAGTACATCTTACTGTGAGGCGACAATGCTACCGCAGCACCACCGCAGCACCACAGGACTTTAAATCATATAAATGCACAAAAAAAAAATATTTATCTCTAGTCAATCAGCAAGGAAATCTTCTTTTTAATCTCAACAATTACTTTATATTGAATGCTTCATTTAAACTTGGAAGTGTAGTGAACCTTATTTGCCATATCAATTTATTGTTTTTTGACTTTCACAATGTATAGTATGTTTACATTAGCCATACATTACCACTCTATTTCATATCATAAAAATGTTTTGAAATTTGTACAAGTTTTTGTATTTTTCCTATGTAAAATGTATAAAAGGAAGCACAAGTTAGCTATATAAACTATCTTCTCTATTTACTCTCTCTCTCTCTCTCTCTCTATATATATATATATATATATATATATGTATCTCACATCAGACAATCCTCTTGCTACAATTACTGACCAGTCAATCTTCAGATATATTTTGTCACTGTATGTACTACGCAACCATGCCCTTGTACAATTCTATTTATTTATTTTTGTCCTTGTAAAATTAATATATTTTTTTGGATATTGTAAATAATTTGTGTATTCCAGTTTTGTTACTTGCTTTACCCTGTATTGTGTATCATTTGCGTCTGGGCAGAGTCTGAAAATGATCCACACAGATTAGTGTTCCACCCCAGTTAACAAATACAAACACTACACAACTGTGTGGCACTACTATATTAAAGTAAAATTTTGATACAGCACATCTAATTGAAGTAATTAGGATGAAGATATTAATAATGATTAAATTAATACAGTAATAGCGCTATGGTTTAGTATATCTAAATGTGAGTTACATGAATAAGTTCATTTAAGCTCAGTGGCAGGGTACAGAAAGTATAGAGAAAATCTGGGTGTGTTTCTCAGCAGCATGAGAGAAGGAACATATTTCTAGTGATATGGGTATCACAGGAATGGTGACTTACTGCCTTTGATATGGACACTGGCCTGAAATTGCATTTCTATTCCTGAAAATGTCTGCTGTCCATGGAAAGGTGCGTCTTACTTTCCATTACTCATTTACTGTAGCGCTGATATTCTGTGAATTAGCATGAGCGCTAAAGAACAGCAGTAAAACCTTAAAGCTCTTTAAGATGCATTTTCCAGTGTGTGTGTGTGTGTGTGTGGGAGGGGGGTTGTCAGGGAAAGGGAAGGCATCCACAAGAAAAAAGCATAACCACAAGTAGTGGAACTTAGCTGTGAGGAATAGAAGTGCCCCGAACCTCAGCTACTTAAGGAAAGGGGTTTAAGGGCACTGTCACACATGAAGAGCACATTGGTATTTTAATCTTTCCAGAATAAATACTCCATAGTAATGCCAATGTTTTTCTATTAATTTAAATGTTTGTTAAACGTGACTCAGAAACAAATTTTAGGATGTGAAAACAATGCACACTCACACTTCTCTTCTTACTGTTTTCTAATCTCCACCCACATTTAATTACTTATTTGCAGGTCAGCTAACGCACATCAGGTCACTAAACTCCACAGGCTTCCTCACTTGGATCAGCTTTTCAGGACCTTGGACTCTAAAGTATGAACTTTGAATGTGTTACCATTCTAGTGAGCAGTGCCCATATAGGTTGATCCTCTCTGGGTCACCATCTAGGGGTGGTGTCATTTATTAAGACAAGTGACACCAATTGCTGCACACAAAGATAAGCATAAACCACTCCCTTAAACTTAACCATATGACTTTCAAATGTCACTTGCCCTGTCTACATTCCATTTAAAATATGGCTAAAGGGACAGTAGGAACTGCCTTGCTGACACTACCGCTTATCAACTGTACTAGTGTTAAGAGAAACACCCACTTAAATGACCTTAATCTCTTTTGCAAGTTTACAGAATGTGCTGTAGGGATGGGTAGGTACCACAGTGAATGCTGCTTCTATGGAACCATCTTTCCCTCCACACAAAGCAAAGAATTTCTCTAACTCTATTTAAATGTAACTTGGATGAATGGATGGGTAACCACAAACACACCCATGGTTTAGTGCCAATGGCCCTCATGAATAGAGGAAACATGCAATTATCCCAACATATACTTGTTCACCCTGCTTTGAAGATTCACATTGCAAAATACAAACACTAATAACTACTAAGGGAACGGAGGACTAGACTTTTAACAATCCTCACAGATCAACAGTCTTGCAAGTATGCATGAAACTATCTCTTTTTTAACAGCAGTTCCTATTAGACTCCAGCAGGTCCTATTCTACTCAGAGTGAAGTCTTTTTACTTAACATTTCCTTATAACTTTCTCTCTGCCTATACTGTGTTATTTCTTTGCAGCTGTGTGCTGCCTCGATACTTGAAGTCCTCTTCCCAAATAATGCTTCTGACAAGGAAATAATCACCCCTATTTTATACAGTATATATATTTGTGTGTGTATATATGGGGTGCAAAAAATACTGTTAGTATAACTAGTAAGTGACTGCTTTTACCTACACTTCCTGTTCTAAGTACTTACTTTTGCAGCCTGTGGTCTGTAACCAATCTGCCAGCTTTCATTTGCCACACTAAACTGTCTTAATTCCATTCTGTATAATGAATTGTTTGAAAACAAGAATATCCTTTCACTTGAAAGATTTCATAAAGTATAGCTTATTTTTAAAACACTGTTAATGCATAGGCTGTAGAAAAACTGAAATCATCTGATAATATTTTACTACAGTTTGTTTTCTGGCATTCTTGTTTTGTATACTGAATGTAGAAAAGAAAGTTGCACTGCTTTTCAAAAGATTAGGCATTACTTATTAAAATTAGTGTATAGTGGAAAATAACATACCAAAGTCATTGTGTGTTGTTTCAAATGTTTATTAAATGATATTATTATACCAATTACATTAACTATATTAATTTTTATATTAAATATTATAATAATATTAATGATATCATTATATTATTCCATTTTTACTTGCAAGGAGTCCACTGAAGTTGTGATATCTCCTTCCCTTCTGTGCTTCAACAGCAGTCTGCTGAGACATGATTTTTGTTGTCTATTGGAAGTCTCTTGATGTTTACATCTCTCTCAATGTCTAGATAGTTTTCAACAGTCCAGGGTCAGCTTTTTTGTTTGCAATTTTCCCACATTTTCAACAGCTCTCTCACTCCATGGACCTCAATAGCACTTACCTTAAGCAGTGTGTTTTCTTGTATTATCAATATTTCCAAACAGTATTTGATGTCTATGAGACTCCCCTGTTTCTAGTTCTACTTGTGATACTTTAACATAGGTGGTTCTGCACCTTCTGATGTACAAATGCTCTGCTGTTCCAGGCTAAGACCAACAGATGTTTGATAAGGTCTATGCCAATATCTGATTCTTGCTACTTCAGGTCTGTTCCACATCTGCTTTTTGCCACTTCAGGTTTGTTCCACATCTGCTTTTCACTACTTCAGGTCTGTTCCATATTTTGGTTCTTGCTACCATATCTATTTTCTTGCTACTTCAGGTCTGTTCCATATCTGGTTCTAGCTACTTCAGGTCTGTTCCACATCTGCTTTTCGCTACTTCAGGTCTGTTCCACATCTGCTTTTCGCTACTTCAGGTCTGTTCCATATTTTGGTTCTTGCTACCATATCTATTTTCTTGCTACTTCAGGTCTGTTCCATATCTGGTTCTAGCTACTTCAGGTCTGTTCCATATCTGGTTCTAGCTACTTCAGGTCTGTTCCATATTTGGTTCTAGCTACTTCAGGTCTGTTCCATATCTGGTTCTAGCTACTTCAGGTCTGTTCCATATCTGGTTCTCGCTACTTTAGGTTTTTCCATTGATGGCTCTTTTAGTTTGTGTAATGGTGGCTCAGCAGGCAACACTCTGGACAGCTAAATCATTCCTTATTTTCTGTGTCCTGTTAAGGAACATAGATATGCAATAATGCCTGTCCAACAGTCTGTCATGTATACTCTGCTTTAGCTGGAAAATATATTTTATTTTATTTATCTTCTATTGACCAGGTTATTCTCACCAAGTTAGTGGCTTATATTTGTGGTAGACCAGAGATGGTATTTATACTGACTAGGGAAAATCTTGCCAGAGCAACTACTCTTTTTAGTCTGAACCATAGGTGGTGCCAGAGGGCTGCTACTGGACTCAGATATTTCCAACATGGTGGATGATATTAGCCACAGAGCTGAGAGTGCTGCACTGGCTGTGGAACCTGATACAGAGATGTCAGAGGCAGCTGCCATTGATTTTGATAATGATGAAAGAACTGAATATGGAAAAGAGGCTGGTTGGAATACAATGGTGCACTGAGTGCTTCAGGTTCATAGGTTCATAGGTGTTTACTAGGCTAGCGAACACAAGGGCCTTTTTAAGCCTAGCCATGTATCCCAAATCTCTGACAAGTAAAATATCACCCCTGCCAAGTCTTAAACCAAGGACCCTGTCAACTACAGCACAGTGTATTAGCCCATGAGGATTTCTGAAAATGCTAGTAAAAAGATGGGAGAGAATGAAACAAGTTTTGGAACTGATGGAATAAATCTAGTTGCATGTTCAGTTGGTGGAGAAACCAGTTTTAAGGAAATACGCCTGCAAAAAGGTGATGTGAAAAGAGCTCTGAAAGGAACTCTACAAAGACTTATGCTGAAATTGTGAGTCAAGCAAAATAAACAAGAAGCACTGAAGAAGATGGAAGTACAGTTGCACAAAGCATAGGAACACAGAAGAAATAAATATGCAGAGAAAAAGGCCATTTGTAAAAATCAGAACAAAAAATGAAGCCATTAACAGATATGACATCGTGGGTATTATTATTTTGTCACTGGGTTTTGATTTAAAATACATATGTGCATGAATTCAGTTAAGTAATGAAGACTTTTGTGAAGTGACATTTGAATCTTATTTGTTAGCAGACCACTTCATAAATGAAATAGAACAAATCATGCTGTTACTATGGCAAATAATTCTTGTTTTAGAACTGAAGCATGTAAATTGAAAAAAAAGACACAGTTCAGAACATCAGAGGTAGAAAAATATGTTATGAATCTTTTTTTTTCCATCTGCTTGTAATACAATACAAGAGATATATGATGGGATGATTACATTAATTTGGAAAAAGATGAAAGAAAATCAGGACCAATAACACTGGAAAATACGGATTATATTTTTATGACAATAATATAAAAAAGATGTAGAAAATATTGGATGAAGTTATAGGGGGTGGAGTTCTGGTGTAAAATGAATATAGGTGAAAGAAATACTACTAATAGTAAAGTAAGTGGTAAATATAATTTTAAAAGAAAACAAAGAGGTACAATTAGTGACGTGATGTAGGAAAAGGGTTCCTATTAGATAACTGAAGACGCATTCTTTCGAATGCATCTTGGTCGAACTTGAAAAGACAAAAAGGCAAAATGATGAAGCAAATTTTTTTCCTGGGAAAGAAATTGCTTGGCCTCGCTGTTACTTCGCTGTTTTCATCACTGTAGTGTGATCTCAGAGTTGGTATATTTAAGTAGGGGGGTGTGGGGGGCACAGCCCCCCAGGTTGGGGGTGTGGGAAGCTAAGCCCCCCACTTTATGTTATGTTTTAAGTGTTTTTTTTTTCTTTGGAACAGCAATTTTTTTCCCTTGGAAAAATTCAGTGTTCTAAGTGTTCGAGTTTGTAAGCTTTCACTTACATGGGGTCAATAAATCATTGTTCGCTTTTCTAAGCATTCAATGATTTACTATAGTCCCTAGGAAAAGCATTTATCATAGTGAGTCATGAGTCAATGTGGAAGATATTGGAGGTATATGGGATTGGGCAAAAAGCAGTGAATGCAATAAGAATATGTTATGAAAAATCCTCGGTGAAAGTTAGGGAAAAATGAATGGATGCATAGAAAAATAAAAAAATAATGTTAAACAAGGATATCCCTTATGGATGTGCCTTTTTGTTCAGGTGATGAATACAATAACACATATAAGCACTGGCTGAATGACAGATGTAAAATGGAAGCTGGAGAAAGATATTGTAATACCTATGTGTTTGTCATACGCAGATGGTTTTGTTATTGTGGCTGAAACAAAGGTCTGAAACAGTGAGATTGTGGTAAGGATAAAAAAACTGTTTAAAAAGTTGTATTACATTTACACAAATTGAAGGATTTGCTAACATTAAGAAAATGGAGAGAAATAATGGAATAAATTAAAAAGTTTTTGGTTTGGTGAAAAAGTTTCTATTTATCACTTAAGAAAAAAAGTATTAGCATCTAATCATCTGTTTTAGTTAATAAGGAATGTAAAAGTGTGAGAAACAAAAGTGATAGGAAAATGTTATATGTGAAATATGGAGAAGTATGGAGCAAAAGCAGTAGTAAATAGGATAGATAAAATGGAAAGAATATGAAAATAGAATTAAGTTGTGGAAGCTAAAATTAAATGAAACTGACAGAAACAGAAAGGAATGTTATAGTATGGTCATGGAAAAACATTACTTGGTATATCCATGCAAAGAATTACAAGAAGAGGTAAAGAATGCTACTGTCCAGGCACCGCTAATGTGAACACAGTGGTCAGAACCATTAAGCAAATTAACTGAAAAAAATCCAAATAAGTATGTCAAGCTTTGCTATTTTGTTTAATATGGAATAACTTTCCATTCTTAATGTAAGCTGTACAGTTAGAAACTACTTTTGAATGGCAATTAAGATTGGTTAATGATACCCCGTCTTGAAACCTACATAAATGCACATGTATTCCACTATACAATTTTTTTTTTAATTTTATTTATTTTGTTAAAGCTTACTAATAAGCTCTTAAACTTTGTAAAAACTTACTAATACTGAAGCAGAATTAAAAAAAATGTTTTTTGAAATGTCGATGGAAAGTTTTCATAGCAGACTAAACTGCAGCATTAGTATAACTGTAGGGTCAAGCGTCAGGTTTGAGAGTTTGTTGTGTGTTTTTGTTGCACCCATGTTACTTTGCTGTGATTGGACAGTAACTGTAACATTTAAATCCCTCACCCTTCCCTTCTTAAGTGCTGCTCTCTGAATTTACATTTGTTTTTGAGTCATCACCTGTCTTCTCTCTCTTTGGCTTTACACATCATTTAATGAAAGATATTGTCCTTTTAAAGTTTTATCCTGCCAAGCTACACACAGGCTTCTGTTAAGAAACCCCACTCTCTTTCAGAGTATGGCAGCTAAAGTAAGTTAGCTTTCCTTTTTATATAAACCAAAATGCTGATGTTGTGGCACTCTTCTCCTATGGATAATTTTGTGCCAGCTCTCTATATAACAGATGCTTTTTTATTTCCTTAATCTGTTAAACAGGGAAACTCACTAGGCAAAACTGCCTCTTTTCAGGGATGATGTGGAAGCCTTGTCTGATTAAATGACTTGCTGGTTTTATTAAATTGTAAAATCCAAATTAAAAACTAGCATAAAACAGAAAATAAAACATGTTTCCATATTCCTTAAACCTCTCATATGGGGAACAGTCATGCCTTACTTGTATATACCAATTCCACAGTCACATTATGGTGAAGAAAAGTAAAAACAGAAACACTAAAGGACACAGAGGTCCCAGAAGATACAAATGAGCCAAACTGGATGAATAGAATATAATAAAAACCCATGCACTGAGCACTCATCTGATTCTAGGATCACCACAAATGTGTAACAAGATGTTTTTCTGATTATTATAGACTACTCAGGCATCTTAACTAACTAAATTATATCAAAGTTCTCTTAACAGAAAAAAATGTATCTAATCTCATTTCCCTCCCAGCTACAAGTACAATTCTCCACCATTGCCTCCCAAATCTTCACCTTTGATCTTCTGACAAAAGTCTACTTGACATCTATAAGCCATACAAAAACTGAGTCAAAGTCTGTACTCACACTGTGTAGCAAAAGTCTGGAATACAATCCATGCACCAATCAGGGCAATAGACAAGATTAATTTACTTAAGCTGCAACTAAAAAATGCCTCCTCTCCGACCCCTGGCTAATAATTTCATCGCCTTCTCCTCTAATACCTATATAGACCTCTCGCTCATTGTCCTTGTTTTTATTTATTATCGCCTTACTCCTATACACCCTCTCTCTCATTGTCCTTGTTTTTATTTATCTTTGCCTTACTCCTATACACACTCTCTCTCATTGTCCTTGTTTTTATTTATCTTGTCTTACTCCTATACACCTCTCTCTCCTTGTCCTTGTTTTTATTTATCTTTGCCTTACTCCTATACACCTCTCTCTCATTGTCCTTGTTTTTATTTATCTTCGCCTTACTCCTATACACCTCTCTCTCATTGTCCTTGTTTTTATTTATCTTTGCCTTACTCCTATACACCTCTCTCTCATTGTCCTTGTTTTTATTTATCTTTGCTTTACTCCTATACACCTCTCTCTCATTGTCCTTGTTTTATTTATCTTCGCCTTACTCCTATACACCTCTCTCATTGTCCTTGTTTTTATTTATCTTTGCCTTACTCCTATACACCTCTCTCATTGTCCTTGTTTTTATTTATCTTTGCTTTACTCCTATACACCTCTCTCTCATTGTCCTTGTTTTTATTTATCTTTGCCTTACTCCTATACACCTCTCTCTCATTGTCCTTGTTTTTATTTATCTTTGCCTTACTCCTATACACACTCTCTCTCATTGTCCTTGTTTTTATTTATCTTGTCTTACTCCTATACACCTCTCTCTCATTGTCCTTGTTTTTATTTATCTTTGCCTTACTCCTATACATCTCTCTCTCATTGTCCTTGTTTTTATTTATCTTCGCCTTACTCCTATACACCTCTCTCTCATTGTCCTTGTTTTTATTTATCTTCACCTTACTCCTATACACCTCTCTCTCATTGTCCTTGTTTTTATTTATCTTTGCCTTACTCCTATACACCTCTCTCTCACTGTTCTTGTTTTTATTTATCTTTGCCTTACTCCTATACACCTCTCTCTCATTGTCCTTGTTTTTATTTATCTTTGCCTTACTCCTATACACCTCTCTCTCATTGTCCTTGTTTTTATTTATCTTGTCTTACTCCTATACACCTCTCTCTCATTGTCCTTGTTTTTATTTATCTTGTCTTACTCCTATACACCTCTCTCTCATTGTCCTTGTTTTTATTTATCTTTGTCTTACTCCTATACACCTCTCTCTCATTGTCCTTGTTTTTATTTATCTTGTCTTACTCCTATACACCTCTCTCTCATTGTCCTTGTTTTTATTTATCTTGTCTTACTCCTATACACCTCTCTCTCATTGTCCTTGTTTTTATTTATCTTTGTCTTACTCCTATACACCTCTCTCTCATTGTCCTTGTTTTTATTTATCTTTGTCTTACTCCTATACACCTCTCTCATTGTCCTTGTTTTTATTTATCTTTGTCTTACTCCTGCTTTTACTCATGATTTTCCTGTCCCCTGTATCTGTTCCACTTATTACCTCCAACTACTTTTCATTACTATAACCTACCTTCCTCTGCTCCTCCTCATTTGCTGTTTGAATTTTCCATTCTGATATTTGCTTTATAACTGAGTAATAAACTCATACTTAACATGTTAAGACATTTCAGTGCCACATGATATAGTATTTCTCTTGTTTTATTGATGGTATTTGTCTATTTTATAATATAGCGTATGAATATTTCTATCTGTATTAACCTATGCATTTGCAGTATATAGTAATACAATGTCAGTTTTCCATCTATATGTATATTCTGTTCTATTTGTGGAGTTTTTCTTCCCGGGCCTCCACTGAAAACAAAATTATCCATTTGGACTTTCCCAGTAAATAAATGTAAATAAGTAAATCTTGTTTTACGTAGTAGCTTCAAATTGCAAACAGAGTAGATTAGATGTGAAAGTAAAAACTGATATGGTTAAGAAAAAGTTAGAGGGAAATGGGATGAGTGAAAGGGGTTTATTAAAGGGGTTTGTTTTCGAAGGTTTTATCTAGTGGGGACAGCCCCAGCATGTGAAAAGCAATTACAGAATAACTGGAGGGTGGAATTTAAAAGGATGTTGAGAGTAAATAGCGGTAGGATACAGCTGGGGGACAAGGATGAAGATGATGTTTTCACACAGAAAAGGAGCGGGCACATGGAGAGGATGGTTTGTTGTATGAGGCAGAAGACAAGGGGGCTTAGGGGAAGGGGACTACAAGGACCTCTGATTAGGACAATGCAGATTGTAGTGTCACCAGGTATGCAGCTGAGGGGACAGTGTTGGTTGCCTCTGCACCCAAAAGGCCTTGAGATTAGTGCTTTATGAACCATAGAGTTTCAGTAGTAGTTAGGGAGATAGACGAAATGGATGGGATAGACATTTAAACTGGATACTTAGAATAAGTCAGGAGTGGGTTATCTGGTTATGTAGAGTAAAACAGGACATACATTGCACAGGTAGATGACCGACGGTATTATGGTGCAAAAAACTAAGGTACAAGGGAAGGAAATGTGGATGCCGGACATTCTAGGGAATGTGTACAAAATGAGAGAAGATGGGTAACAACAACTGCAAGAAGGCTACCTGAAAATATCATTTTATGGGCTTAGGAAGAATGACCAGTCTGTATTACCACACTTTTTTAAAAAGCTGTTGCATGGATGAAGGTGGGAAAGCTCAATGTTGTGCTGCAGCCTGACCTGAAGAAATTGGGCAAAAAGGAGTACAATGCTAAGAGGCAGACAGCATTTAGGGGAGAGTGATGAGACTAGGGTTTAAGGATATTTGGAAGACTCTGAACTGTGGAGGTAGGTAATATACCTTCTTAAGGAATGAACGCAAGGAAGAGAGTACATTCAACACACTGTTAGTAAGCAGTATCTTAGTGTGGAAAACTGGGGTCTGCATTAAATAATTGAAATCTACTTACCTTGAATACATATTAATCGACACCAGAACAGAGAAACACACCAGGGAACATCGAACATTTTACTAGGGTAAGTAATCACTTGTCCAGCATAACACCACAACACACATTGCAGTTAATCAAACCCACCAGAGTAGAAGGCTTTGTCCACCACACCCCCCCAAACTATATATACCAACTCTGAGATCGCACTATAGTGGGGAAAAGGGCAAATTTGTGGTATTGCCCAATTGCTTCCTTACTCTAGTAAAATTTTCAATGTTTGCTGAAGTGTGTTTCGCTGTTCCTGTGTTGATGAATACATGTTTGAGGTAAGTAGATTTCGATTATCTAATATAGCCCTGAAAACTGTAGTGGGGAGGTGTCAGTGAGATGATTTAGCATGCATGTTCATGTAATTTGGGGAGAGAAAAAGGGGGTTTAAACAGCTGTGGTGGTTCAACTGTGGGGTGCAGTGTCAGGAAGGTGAATAAGGTGAATGAGGAGACTGGAAACTCAAAAAGCAGGTGACCTGTGAGGTAAAGAGCTATAAGGTGAAAACCATAACAAGAGGTTTGCTTATGCAGAACAGAAAAGTTAGGTTGGAAAGGAAAATGTTAGGGAACCAGACGGAGAGAGTTTAGAGGATTACAAAGGCCAGTGGGAAATGTTTATTCTAGTGTGGCACAGAATGGACAAAGTGGTAACAGAGAGCTTAAAGGCAGGGCAGATGAACTGATGGAATCACAAGGAGCAAGAAGTGGTACAACAAAAAAAACTTGTTAGACTCAGAGGGATAAACAGGGCTAAGTAACTTAACAGCAATTACAACAAGAAAAGCAGGAATGGGAATTGGACAGGCTGGTAATCATGGAGGCGATGCAAGCCTATAAATGGGAGAAGGATGGTGAGAGGCTCACCCTGTTTAATAAGAAACTGTATAACATGGAGAAGGAAATAAAAAGGGTAGTTGGTGAATGAGTGTTTCGGAAATAGGAGTGCTTGTTGAAAGAGGAAAATGTTGTAATGGATGTGGACAAAGGAGTTCAAGAAGACCACTTTTTTTATGGGGAGAATGGTCTCTCACTAAATTGTTACACACTGGAATAATAAATGCTGTCAAGGAGGTATACAAGCATGCTCTTATAGAGGGTTGCCTGACTCAGCTAATAAAGCAGCATTTTAATGCCAATGGAAGGGGGTGGAATGGACAATCCACAGAATTAAATGACGATGCAAATATCTTTTACTCATATTCTGCCTAATTAGTTGATGGCATAAACTGTCAAGCTGGTCCATTTTGTGTACCTATGTTTCAGTAAAAGGTAAACCATTTGAAAACAAATGGAAATTAGTACAGGGATTTATGGAATGGGAAGAGCATCAAAGAACAGTTGAGCAGGGTCTATTCTGAAGCATATCAAGAGGGTCATTGATTCAGTTAATTGGGCATTTATGTATAGCGTTGAAATGAGTTTTATGTATAATGTTGATATAAGTACTTGTGCTGACAAACTCTCCTTTGGTTACTGCATCTCTGTTGTGGTTATAAAATCCTTCTACTGCATATAACTTATCCTTTGTGTATCTCGTAACTTTTGAAATAAGTTTAGTCAGACTTTACTCTTCCTTAATTTAGGCCCACCACTGAATATTATAGCTTCATAGGTAGGTACTAGGCTATCGGCCCAAGGGCCTATGTAAGCCTAGCCAACAAGGTTCCTTGGCTTACGCCACCCAAGAAAGTTATTTTCCTGTGCCACTGTCGAGCAGAGACACAGAAGTGATCCCCGGGGTGTATTTCCTATTTCCCATCCACCCATCAAGATTTTTCTTGAAGAGTGCTAATGAGAAGGAAGGTGGGTAGCCTGTTCCAAAGTATGGGAAGTCTCTGGGACAGGAATCTACCCCTCCAGCACGTCCTGTTTATTGTGGTGACAAGGTTTAGGTCCCTAGAGTCGGATTGGGATTTCTTTAGGTGTAGCATGTCCAACAGCTCTGAGTTTGACATAGCTTTATATGTTAGGCAGAGATCACCTCGGAGTAGGCGATATGCTATGGAGTAAAGCTGAAGTTTTTTGAGGCGGTCAGTGTAGGGCATTTGTTTGAGGTCAGTAATCCTCTTTGTGAGGTACTTCTTTGGCCTTTCCCGCTGCTGCAGATGTCTTGTGAGGTACATTCCAAAAGGGGCATTGTACTCTATAATGGGTCTAATGAGTGTCGAGTAGAGGGGAACAATGACCTCTTTTTTTCCTGGATGAGAACCCTTATGCCCCCCTTTGGCATGTACCTTGCTAAGCAGCTAAAGTAACCTGAGAGACCTCCATGTTTCCTCACTAAAACTATTTTATGTCTTAGTATCTTTAACTACTCTAACAGAGCACAAGTTTTAGAATCATAAAGGCTCCTGAGGGTTGTTCACAAGTAGTTACTATGCATGCAGTCTAGGAGACCATTGGCGAGCCTAGTCCAAATCCCTAACTGTCTCAAAGCACCATCTGATTAAGTGACCTGCTGAAAGTCACACAGTAGGAAGTGAAGACTGAGAAAATCAAACCCTGTACAGGAAGTAGTTCGTCAACAGCTCATAGCCTTAATTCTCTGCACCATCTGCTTAGCCTTCCATATTATTAATAACCCCACAGTCTTTGAACTCTTTTACCTGACTCAAAGCAGTGGCAAACCAAACACCATTTCTAGAGATGTAAATCTATGCTGCCACATTAATAAAACCAGCTGGCATGATATATACCTAATGCAGAGTACTCCCCATTACTGGAATATGCTTCCCTTACATACCAAGCAGAGTGTTTCCCTGGCAACCTCTAAATCTAGTCTAGATGACAGGATGGGTGATCTTGAATTTTAACCTGCGATATGAGGGGAAAATCTCCTTAATGGAGGACAGTATTCATCTCCTATCAATACTGATTGATAAAACCAAAGTTCTCGATGGACACCTTGGCCATAACCTTAGAAATAATGTATGAACCTATGAGGTAGCTGAATTTGGGGAGAAGCAAAACAAAGGCTTGTGGCATTACTCAATGGGCAACAATAAAAGTTGTTGTAAATAGCATTTTGACTAGAGAAATACAGGTGGGCAGAAGAATCTCAAGAGGTTGTCCTGACCACTGTTGTCATACCTGTTTTGTAGCTAAGTAGGGGGATTGAAGACAGGCAGGGGGATGGGTTTCAGTCACTGTAATCTTTTATTTGATAATTTCGTTGGAAAAGGAAAACATAGGGCATAAGGAGTTTCAGGGGTTTGGGGACAGGCAGGTCTTAAATGTCGAGAAGTAAAATTGGTGGTGGTTTCCCGAAATGATGTACAAATGGGAGGACCAGGGTTTCTAGAAACAAAGATGAGGTGAAATACCTCAAGAGAAAGCTTTACCCCAGTTTTAGGGAGATAATACATCGGAAAGATGTGTTGGGATAGGTTTACTATCATAATGTTGAGCGCACATTGCTCGACACTGCAAATGCGAACAATGATCTGCGACTGCTGAAAATGCCAAATGCAAGTGTTGTGAATCGCAAAATCCCACACCCTTTTTGACTCACGTTAGCACTTGTTTTTGGATTTAGAGTGGTCAGAAATGTCGATTTTGGTGTTTGTGCGACATTTTTATGGTTCGCCATTATGGGATTCGCTGACTGGTGTCACTCATATGCAGTGTCGAGCAATATGCGCTCGACATTATGATAGCAAACTGTTGGGATGATAATGGTAACAGCTAGCCAGATGATGTGATAAACCTCACAGTCTGTTTAGGGTGGCATGCAGTGTTTGCATAATGCCACTCCCTGGCTGTTTTAATGGATCTGTCACTTACACCTGAGTCCTAAGAAAAGTACAGGATTTGTGATTTAAATTTATATGGAAGGACAGTAAATGGGAGGATGGTGCCAAGGATAGAGATTTGGGGATGGGGACAGTCCTGAGTTAAAAAGATTGGTGGTATCCAGTCTACTCAAGTGGAATGACAGGAAGAAGCAATACTGTGAGAGATGGGTATAATGGAAAACAACTAAGGGGTGGAGAGAGCCAATGGGGGCTCTCACTGTCTTAGACAACCCGACCTGGTTGAATCAGATGGGGCCAACGGGGGAAGCAGATTTTTGATGGTCACTACGTGAGGATTTGGTTAGAGATAGTAACCTCTACTATAAGCAATGCTGTGAGACATGGGTAGAATGGAAAACAACTAAAGGGTGGACAGAGCCAAGGGGAGTGGGGTTATATAATCAAGGTCAAAAGAGAGTACTAGAAGGTGGATAGAAAAGGCCAGGGCTCTGGATAATAGTTTGTAAATCTATGAGGGCTTGTGCTAGAACTCCTTACTTTGGTAAAGAAGGTGGTATTACAAATTTAAAAAAATGGGAAGAATAAAGGCAGAAGGGGATGTTTGGGACAGGGTGTAGAAAGGTGTAAAGAATGATTTATTATCCATACCCATTTTGTTCTAGAGGAGGGGACAGTTAAGATATATGATTAAAAACAGCAGAGGGTATAGAAAGAGAATGAGATGGAAAAAGAAGAAAGATGAGGTTTGGGGAGGTAAGGAAGGAGCAGAGGTAAGTTGGAGAAAGTATTTAAGGCCCACAGGAGATGCAAAGGGGAAGGGCCATAGCCAAAATGTACTTACAATGCGACAGAAGCAGGAAAACCTCGAGTAAAGAGACACTGGAGAGACTACAGTTATGGGAGATGATTAAGGGCCTGATGGCTACTGGTACAGTTTTAGATTTGCAGATGTGGTCAGTACACAGGTGGTATCACATTTATGGATGAAGATAGTTTGCACATGGCATGACAAGTGATACAATACCCCAGAATCAGACTAAAGAGGCAGAGAGATACAGATGGTTCACAGGTGGTATCACATTTACAGATGCAGTTAGTTCACATGTGGCATCTCAAGTGATATAAGACCCCAGAATCAGAATACAGTCTGAGAGAATGATGTAGCAAAGTTGGTGCTGGAAATGTGAAGATGAAAGGGCAGGGGGGGTCTACGTATGTTGTTGGACTTTAAAAGGGTTCAAAGGTCTTGGGAGCAAGGTTTTTGGAGGGGGATGAAAGAAGGATGGATGGAAGGAAGCTGGATAGTAAGGGAATGGAATATGCAGTTGTTTGGAGTGGGTAGGGTGACAAACAACTGGTCAAAAGTCTACAGGATTAGAAGGATCCTCACAGTGAGATGGATTAAGCTACAGATAGCAAAGAGCTGGTGGAAGGATGAGGCACAGGTGGTATAAGATGGTGCAGGAATATTTTGAAGGATCTCAAGAGGATATAGTTAGAAGCTGAAAGTGGGATGGTTTGGGATACATTGTAAGTGTATGTAAAAGCTATTGGGGTTACAACATAGTCACAGATGTTAGGGAGTGAATTTCAGGATGGAAGATAAATGTTTTAGGGAAGGATGGTGTCATTCTGTTCAGAGGTTAGAATGAGGGAACCTATACCAGTGGTAGTAGTTTGGGACAGTAGGTTTTAACACATGATGCGGTAATTATAGGCCAGGGAAAGTTTAAAAAAAATAATTATGACTGCATTTTTTAAATATTTTTGAACTGTTAATCTACTGCTGTTTATACTAAGGAAACAAGGTGATTGCTACTTAGGTATTTGATTTCTGTACCTGCCCTCAAATCCATACAATAAAATAATTGAATAAAAATATACATGGTTATACACTACATGCTTAAAGTTAACTTACAGCAGTGCGCACCATATAGTAACCCAAACCTGCTATGCACTAATTAACCAAGCATTACTGTTATACAGGTGTATCCTTATAGTCCACACTATGCGATTACTGCTATTAATGCAGCACTTATAGTTACTCACTACGACAATAACAACCACACAGTTTAACACTTTCCATGCTTTTTTTAGCATGGAGGGTTGCATAGTGCTATAACATGTAGCACTGCCTTCTCACCGCACATGGTTCTCCAATTTGTTTTTTGGTTGCTGCCACAGTCTTTCTGGAGTCCTTATGTGTATATGGATTTCCTGTCAATCCCCAAAGACATGCAGTAGATGACCCAGTGAGCCTCCAAACTGTTCATAGCAGTAGGTGTCTGGAAGAAGTGTGTGTGATTCCTGTAAGAGACTGACATAATATCAAGTATCAGAGTCTATGTCATATCCCACTGAGTGCCATGACAGGCTTTGGCTCCATTTCAACAGTGCACTAGACAAAGGGAGTACTGGACAAGGAATGAATCAATGCGTGAACAAATGGCTTTCCATTGTGAGGTGTCTGATACCATTTAGAAATTGTTCTTACATGCCTGCTACAACACCTTAGATAAGGCAGTGGTATCCACCCCATGAAAACCTGAATCACTCAGCACCTCTTGAAAAGGACAAATGAGTCAGGCTGAGGGAATACTGAGGTATGGCCCAGTTATAGTATAGCATCACCTGAAGCAAATGCCCTTCAGATAGTTTTCAGAGTGCCTACGCCATGAAAACATGAATCATTCAAACACATCGTATGCATCCACAAAAATCTCATACACTAGAAAGTTCTCTTCACAGTTTCCTCCTCAATCAACACCAAATGTTGAAATAGTCAACCATACGAAATTCTTACGTGTCATTGAGATTTGAATATCATGTAAACCATGTGAAAAAATCTTAAACTTGGCTCACTTCACAGGGGTAAAGCATACTTAATTGACCATGGCAGAAAACACACTGCATCTACCTTCATATTCCCAATTCTTTTATGTTCTGCTCCTGTTCTCATTCACTTACAATCAGCCGGACTTACTCTACTACAACAGGGCCAGAACAAAGCAGCCACACCTGCTGCTAACATGCCTTACAAAATACACCACTGTGTTGTTCTTAAACGAGCCAACTGGCTTGAACTCTGTCATCACCTAACATTAAACTATTGCTCACAGACTCATTTACTGTACACAAAAATGCTCTAGTTGAAGTAACATTATTCACTACTTCTGCACCAGCAAAGCCTTTTTCTCTACTGCCAAACTTGCAGGAAACATCTAGATCAAATAACATGGCAGGTAACTCACTGGGGAATACTATTGATCTAACTCTGAAACGAACCAACAATATCTCAAACTTTAAAACACAACTTCATGAATAGCTTACAAACTCTTTGGTATGTTCCTGCTCTAAACCAGGATGAACATTTCCTACATTCTCTAATCTTCTTTTTTTTGTCTGATTAACTCTGCCATTTACCAAACTAGAGTTAATGTATCAAACGTTTCTATACTTTTTATTGCACAAGTCTCTCCAAATGTTCCTGGGTATACACTTAACTCTAGAAAGGAGACTCTCATCTTATATTTTAACCTTCTTATCATTTCACTAACTCTGCCCTCCACCATATTTATATTTCACCCATCTAACTAGATTATTACTGGCCTTTCTCCAAAGCCTTATCTCAGCATATATTAAATTTATGAAATTCTTTAGTTAAACTTTATCAACTTCTGTATGTACTCTCTCAGAATGTTTTTTTAAATATCTCTGTATGTACATATACTCTTTTTAAAATATGTAATTCTTTATGCTTTATATATAACTATTTTATATTATAAAGACTGCAAGATAACGTATTTACCATGTTATATTTTTTCTACATACTCTGTTGGCCATCTCTGTATTATTGTGCAAGTTTTCACTCTAGGCCTCCACCTAAAAGGGGTCTTTGTGTTCTGTCAGACCACCCTAGAAAACAAATGCAAAAGAATAAATAAAAAATAAAACACAGGGGCTTTGTCCTGAATATGGATCAGATGACACTAACCAGAGTTGCGCCCTAGGTTCTGCAGCAGAAAAATGGACCTGAGTGACTGATGTTTGCTCACCCATCCTAGGAGGAACAAGATGGAGAGGTCCTGCTGCAGAAGCTCCATCTGGAGGAAGGATGCAGAAGTGTAGCTCTCTACTGGGGCTGACTGGATGTTGCAAGCCCTAAAAGGGGTGTACATCTCTTCAGTGGATCATTGTGCACTAGAAAAAACATCCATTCATACTAACTTTGTATTGGACTTCACTGTCTGTCCAGCTGGGAGAAGTTACAAGCATATAATAGTAGAAGTCTTTTAACACTGGTCTTTCTAATCTTCAATGTCTCTGCAATATAACGCTTTAATTTATATAAAATAGAAAATGTTAGGATAAAAATACTCACAGCCGGCCTTAGGCATAGGCCAACTAGGCGGCCGCCTAGGGCGCCGCTCTAGCAGGGGCGCTTTTCCAGTGTTTATTTGGTGTAGGTAGACCAGGATGGGGGCACTGGGTGGTGTGGTGGGGGCGCCGTGGAGCCCTTTTGCCTAGGGCACCAATAGACCTAAGGCCACTCCTAAATACTATGCTCATTTAGAAATGCATTTTTAATATCAGAACTTATATTAACTTCTAGACTTACCTTGCTGCATAACAATGTAATAATGTTTCCATTATATTACATTGTATCTAAAATTTTATTTATTTTTCACCTGGTCAGTGCCTGGAATTGGGCATGTTTTGATCAATGTACTGCCCCTGTATAGAAATATAAACTAAAACAGTATAAAATAACACCCTAATAGATGATGGCCATAATTTATGTCACCTCCCACTCTCACTGTCTTAGCAAACCGGACTTGACTGAATCAAATGGGGCCAACAGGGGAAGAAGACTTGATGGTCATGAAGTGAAGACGAACAATTTGACTGTAGATCATAACTTCTACTATAAGCCTGCAATTTCTGTATGTGGCTACATTCCGCATGAAACAGGATATGGCAAGTGTTTTCCTCTATTCAGAAAAAAGATGTTGTTATAACGTTTTAAGAAAAAACATGTATTAAGTCGTAGGAATGCATTTTTGTAGGTTATTACAGCATGCATTATGCAGTCACACTAGGCATCCACAGAAAGGAACTGGAAAAAGCAGAGCTTTATATCTGTATTTATCTCATTGTCTTTACTGCATGTTTTCAGTAATGACTTCCATCTATTTAATTACGGTATGTATCTAAAGAATATTCATGCCCTCTACATATGTCTATTCTGCCTGCTTAGCTGAAAAAGGTCAAAACGGTCTCTTGTTTTATGAACTTTTTAAATAAAAAATATTCTTAAATAGTATAAACAATTTACTAGCACATAAACTGAGCGGGAAAAACACTTTCATTAAAGGATCATAGGAAATACAAGGCACCCAAGTCTTGTGATCGTTTACACCTCATCAACACCCACCCTTGGACTGTACTTCCTTTTTTGAGGATGGCGCAGTGGTGCAGCAGTAGTATTGTCGCCTCACAGCAAGAGGTTCTCCAGTTTGATTCTCAGCTGGGGTGCCTTCTGTGTGGAGTCTACATGTCCTCCCTGCGTTCGTGTGATTTTCCTCTGGGTGCTCTGGTTTCCTCTCACAGTACAAAGACATGCACCTGGAGCATTTCTCCCCAGGCCTCTGCTGAAAACTGGCTTTGTTCCAAGTCGGACTTTCCTGGTAAACAAATGTTAAATAAATTAAAAAATAAAATTGAAGAGGCTAAGCTAGCCAAGCCAGGGGTGAATTTGTGTGTACCTATCCAGTCATCCATTCCCCATGTGAAGGAATGGATCACACCGCTTAATTTACAGCAGGGGTTTTCTGCAGATATAGGGGAGGTGCTGTGTAATGGAACCATCTCTCTACCTCCACATTTTATTTATTTGCTGGTAAAGAGTTTCCATTACTGTAATTGCATTTTTATTAAATTATTTAACTGTAAACTGCTTTTTCATACTGAGAGCTGTATTTTCTGTTTGCGAGTGCTCTATCTGTGCTTTTTTTGTGAGGTTTGAGTTCTAGTTAGGTAGCATAGTCTGGATAGCGGCCTGCTGTTATCCAGGCCTGGTTGTTTTGTTTGTTGAGTTTCCTGCATTTCTGGCATCCATCTTCTGCTGGTAGTGTCTTCACTGTTAGTGAGAGCAATAGGATTGCCTGACCTTCTCTAGCATGAGTGATTGGTTGAAAGAGCAGGGGCTAGAAGGACTGGGTAGTAATTTGAGCTTCTAGATTCTTCCATCTTTTCTAGTATTTATACCCTGTGTTTGCTGGGTGTTGCACTGGTTTGCTCATTGAGGACTGCTGCTGCGCTGTTTTAACCCATTGTGAGGTATCTCAGTTGCATTTTTTCCCCTTTCCAGCAATCCTGTGTAACTTACGTCCTCCCCTGCAACTACTGTAATTTTATCCAACCCTACTCACACCTATAGGTACTCTATTCTCATAGTACCCACTCTATCATCCTTTACCTCTCTTCCACAGATTCTGGCAACCATGGACGGACACTTTCCTATGGTTTCTCCTGCTAGTCTTGTTGATATGGGCATCCTGAGACAGTGTAGCAACTGTCTCATGTACATGGACAACCCTCTTCTTCTACCCCCTAGGAACACAATATGTGAGAGATGCAATTACATTAAGAACTTAGAATCCTTGCTGTCTCAATTACAAGCCAGTACATCTGGCACTAAGAAGGTTGTCTGCACAAACACCACAAGCACCACACCTCTACCACCACCCACACCTGTACAGTGCATTCCTACATATGTGGAGGTTCTCAACAAAAACATACCTAAACAAAAGAGACCTCTGAGGCAAAAGCACACATGCGCATCACAATCCACCGCACCAAGCACCACACATAGTATATACATGCCTGTGTCTCACACCCTCTAAGGCCCAGCCACAAACCCAACATACTAGTCATAGGAGACTCTATCATGAGACCCACAGCTGTGCCCCTCACCAGGCTAGACAAGGGGAAAGTCACGGTAAGTTGCTTGTCAGGTGCTAGAATCCACTATATCACTCATGCACTCATGTCTCTCAACAACAGGTACTGTTATGACTCTGTCATAGTCCATGTTGATGTGAATGACTTGAGACATACCTCTCTGGACTATATAAAGAGAGACATGATTGAGTTTGCTGAATACGTGTCCCAGGCAGGTATGTCCCTAGCCTTAAGCAGCATCTTACCGTCACTCAGAATGATGCCTCAGTACAAACAGAAAATTATTGACTTTAACAACTGGCTTAGTTTCTGGTGTCATTCCAAGGGGATGCAGTACCTAACTGCCTGGGAGGACATGATTGACAGACCACAATGCTATGCCAGAGATGGCCTTAATCTGTCTCCCCTGGGCTTCTGGCAAAGGCTCTTGCCTCCCCCATAGTGCCTTTTTTAGGCAAAGTCATGAGTACAAAATTACCAATGTGAAAAATTCTTTTAACTGAAATTTAAAGGTCATGCTGCTAAACGCTAGGAGCCTTAACATGAAACTGCACTCATTGCAAGAATTTCTCACCCAGGAAGATGCTGATATTTTTGCAGAAACTGAAACCTTTTTCAAAGTTGCAGAGGGCACCCCAGCCTTGCCAGGTTATTTGTCCCACCATAGTTTCAGACCCCAAACAGAGGGCTACAAAACTAAAGGAGGTGGAGTTTCAGTATTTATCAAAGACATACACACATCCAGGCTGGTCAAACAGTATGACCACAGAAGACACTCCAGGTGCAGTTAACTATTGACAAAACACCTATTCAAATCAAAGCTAGCTACAGACTCCTAACCTGATTCAGGAGGCCCACTCCACTTATCTGGACTTACTTGAATCCATCAAGATTCAACCCTCTACCCTGATCTTGGGTGACTAACTACCCAACCATAGAGTGGAAGACCTATTCTAGGTCAAACACGAATGCCCAGAGATTCCTCAACTTCATCACTGCCAATGCATTGGATCAGCTGGATCAGACACCCCCCAAGAGGTGAAAATATCCTGGACCTGGTACTAACCAACATGAGTAGCCACTGTAGCACACCCTACAGTGTCATCCTCCCTTCTAACCTCCGACCATAAAGCAATCACTTTTGAAGTTGCCATCTCCCATGACCCCATGACCCCCCCCCCCCATGTCAGGGTCAAACAAAAAAACTTTTCCAAAGATGACTATAACCCCTGAGAGCAGGTATAAGCAGCTTCACAGCCACTATCCCTTCAGCTTAATCAAGCACTAATGTCCAGGCCTACACCAAAAACATATATGAGCACCTATATAGCTGCATGGACTCAGCAATACCTGACAGGACCAAATCATCTTCCTCAAGGAAGAGTAAACCTGTCTGGTGGACAGCAGCAATAAACAGACTCTATAATAAAAGGAAAAAATTGCTGTCCAGGACCAAGAAGGAGCAGGTGCCAAGTTGGAAGTAATCGCTCCTTTGTATGAACAAGCAAATAAGGCCACTGGTGAAATCCTCTAAGGCTAACTTCGAGTCCATATTGGCCACATCCACCAAGGACAATTACTAGGCCTTCTTCGCATACATCTGCAATCTCAAAGGTAACTCCTAAATCTGTTCTGAAATGAATGCCATAGATATAGCCAACCTGCCGGGGCTGGTTAAGTTCAGTTAGTTAGAGTGGGGTGCTAATAACACCAAGGTCGTGGGTTCGATCCCCATATGGGCCAGCTACATTTTGACATTGGCAATCTTCAAACACTGGACCCTACCCAGTTTGGGTTCGTGAAGGGCTGATCTTGTCTCCTGAACCTGATTGACTTCTTCGACTCAGTCTCCAGAGCTGTGGACGAGGGTAAGGTGGTCAACACAACCTATCTGGACCACGCCAAGGCCTTCGACACCATCCCCACTCTGGAATCTTAGATAAACTTACTAAACTGGGCATTAATCTCTACGTCACTCAATGGGTTGCCAGATGGCTTACTGACAGAACCCACACTGTAAAAGTAGCCGACTCCAAATCCATCTCCAGACAAGTGACAAGTGGAGTACCTCAGGGTTCAGTCCTGGGACCACTCTTGTTTGGCATCTACTTCTCTGAAGTACAGTTCATCACTAAGGGACTCTGGCTAAGAAAGTTTGCAGATTACTGCAAACTGGGAGCCATTATTGAATCCCCAAATGATGTGGATATTCTACAAAAAGGCCTCACAGAAAAAGATGCTTGGTGCCAGAGCCATGGGCTCAAGCTCAATGCCAAGAAATGTATAGTTATTACCTTTGGGAAAAAAACATGCACCCATGAATTACCACATGGGTGGCAGTACACTAAACACTGAAAGTGTGACAAGAGACTTAGGGACACAGGTAGACAGTGGTCTCACCTTTGATAACCACATCACCACAACAGTCAGGAAATCCTTCTATGTGTACTCATCCCTCATTAGACCCATTATAGAATATAACGCCCCGTTTGGTATGTACCTCTCAAGACATCTGCAACAACTGGAAAGGGCACAGAAATACCTCACTAAAAGAATCACAGGCCTAAAGCAGATGCCCTAAGCTGACCATCTAAAACAACTCCAGCTATACTCTTCAGAGGCGATCTCTGCTTAACATACAAGGCCATGTCAAACCCAGAGCTGTTGGACATGCTACACTTAGAGAAATCCCAATCCATCAGAGCCACATGCTTCAGGGATCTAAACCTTGTCATCACAATGAACAAAACATGCTGGAGGGATAGGTTCCTGATCCAGAGACTCTCCAGACTCTGGAATAGACTGCCCATACATGTCAAGCAGAGCGCCTCTTTGGCCCTCTTCAAAAGGAACCGTGATGATTGGATGGGAGATAGAAAATTCACCCCGGGGATCATGTTAGTCATCCTGCTAGACAGGGGTCCAGGGAAGTAAATATTGTGGGAAGAAATAGCCAGGGAATTTTTATAGCTAGGCTTGTATAGGTGCTAGTGCCGATAGCCTAATACCAACCTCTTAACAAGTTCAGTGAAAACTTCACCCCCCTGTCTCCCCATCAGTAAACCAGGACAGCCCCATCACCTGCCCCCTCTCATTACCAGGGAGCAGGTTATTAATGCCCTCTCAAAGGCAAAAAATACAGCCTCCATGGGAACCAACAACATCCCTGGCTGTGGCCTACATGAACTCAGGCAAGAGCTCTCTGCACTGCTAGGCACCTATTCAACCAAAGCCTGTGCACCAGCTTTGTCCCAGCAGAATGGAGGACAGCCACTGTGATCCTTCTGCACAAAGGTGGAGAATCCACTGACCCAGGCAGTTATAGGCCAATCATCCTAGCTAGCCTGATCTGTAAGGTCATGGAATGCATTATCATGGACCTTATAAACAAGGACATTGGCTATCTCCAAATGATTTATCCCACACAGTTTGGTTTTGTCAAAGGGAGATCATGTCTGTTAAACTTGGCTGGCTTCTTCGAAACAGTCACCAAGGCCATGGATGAGGGCAAGACAGTGCACATCACCTACCTTGACCTAGCCAAAGCCTTCAACACTATTCCTCGCTCAGGCATAACAGATGAACTCTCCCAGCTAGGCATCAACCCATATGTTACTAGATGGGTAGCTAACTGGCTCACTGATAGACCCCAATCAGTCAAAATAGGGGAAGCCACCTCTAGTAGTAGACCCGGTTGACAAGCAGCATACCCCAAGGATCAGTCTTGGGGCCTCTACTGTTTGGGATATACTTTTCTGAGGTGCAAGCCAAAACCAGTGATCTGTGGCTGACCAAGTTTGCAGATGACTGTAAGCTGGGCACTGTCATAAATTCCCCTATTGATGTGAACATCCTCCAAGAAGGCCTTAACCAAACTAATGACTGGTGCCAGAAGCATGGCCTCAAACTGAATGCCAAGAAATGCATCATTATCCCCTTTTGGAAAAATGGTGTCCCCATTAATTATTACATTAACAACAATGTACTATGCATGTAATCAGTTGTGATGGACTTGGGCATCCAGGTTGATTGCAACCTGACTTTTGACCACCATGTTGCTTCCATTGTATGGAAGGCTTTCTACATGGCCCACCTCATAAGTAAGGGTATTTCATCCAGGAACAAGGAGGTCATAACATCCCTGTACTCCTCCCTTATCAAACCCATTATCGAGTACAATGCCCCCTTCAGCATGTACCTTGCCAAGTACATGCAGCAGTTGGAGAGACCATAGAGTTTTCTTACAAGGAAAATCCAGGGTCTCAAACACCTGCCGGATACATATAGGCTAAAAGCCCTGTCTCTCTGAGAGTTGCTGTATATCCATAAGTCAAACTCCACTTGCGCAACCTACACGCAAGGTCTGAACCTGTTCTGTGACATTAATAGAACTTGTTGGCAGGATAGAGTTGGGCCCTAATGACTCCCCCATCTGTGGAATAGACTTCCTCTCCATGTCAAGCCAAGTACTTCACTAGCCCTCTTTAAGAGGAACCTGGACAACTGGATGGGAAACAGAAAATATACACCTGGAATCCCACCTGTGCCACTGCTGGACAGGGAAAACAGGTGCTGACTCTGTGGGAACAGGGGTAAAATTCTTGGTTAGGCTTATAAGGGCCTCCAAGCTGATAGACTAGTATTGTCCTATAAACCTGTGTAGGGCTATTTGATTTGTGGAGATGCAAGAGATCCAGGATCACTGGGTCCCTAATAGCCCAGAAGGCAAGGCATAGCTCTCCCCTCAAGAGTCTATAATATACTGAATAAAAGGACAGTGCTTCCAGTCTTTTCTGTTAGTTTACGGTTATTAAACCAGTGATGACCATTGTTAGAAATCCATAGGGTCTTTCTAGTTGTCTGATATAGCTAGAAAGACCCATACATATTGGCCATATAAGCAAAATATTCATAGTCTATTCTAGTTGCCATGTTATACAGTTCTTTTGTCTGGTTTCAATTGAAACTGGCCCTTTTATGACTTCGACATTTGTCTCACCCCTGCTTATAACTCAGACAGGCTGGGTATGTGCTAATTACATTAAGAAAATCCAGAGCACACATCTACTTGTACAATGTGAAGATAGTGACAAGACACAAAACAAAGTGAAATGCTGGTCTCTTCTAAAGTCATTAGTCTATCATAAAATCTAACTGCATTTTAGACATACTGCTTGCCTTAATGCCACTCCTTCTTTTGCAAAGGTACAGCAGTCTTTATTTTTCACAAGTGATTATGTCTACCTCCCCTCTGATCTATTCTTTGCTCTTCTGTCCTGTGCATCTGGCATGGATAAGCAACTGGAAGGGTAATTTTAAAATGTCATTCTAGCATGATACACGGTCTTCCTTCAAATGGGAACTGGATGACTGGATGATTATTTACAAATTCATCCCTGACTGTTGCCGGATGTTAATATAAAGCTATAGCTAAAATATCTGGAATACATGTAAAAAAATAATAAAACAGGAAACAATTTAAATTAAGAGAACATGGTCATCCATGTCGATCTTTTAGTTTTGGTTTCCCATTATCAGTTGTATTAGCATTTGCTGTAAGTACTGCACCATGGTCACAAAATGAACATGTTAACATTGTGTAACGTTATTCAAACTGCATTATAAAGTCAATTGATGATATTTACCAAAGAATAAAAATAATGTCTTGTTCTACTTAGCTTAAAGTGCTTTAGTCCATAAATAGATTCACAGGGATGGTGCAAGATAACAATTTCCTATAACACAGTGAAATAATCCACAAAGACAGTGGCAAAGTAGAAGAAATATTGTTATATTAATAGAAACATTCTAAATACAGATATTTCAATGACATGGTACATGAAGTATGTTGATGCCATACATGGGTTATTTTCAGTTCTCGTGACCAAAATGAGACAAGAAAGATAACACAAGGATATAGACGCCTGCATGGGAGGCAGAGGAATGGAAACATTAGTGTTGAAAAGATGATAAAAAGCCATGTTTGATAAAATGAGTGGAACAAGGCTTTCAGGCAATTTCAATGCTATGTTCAGCAATAATAAAAGCATCCTTCCTAAAGACTCATAAAAGGAGTAAGTCGCATTTACCAGGTGCCTTTAAAACATATTTTCATTCATGGAGAATGTGTGGAAAAAGTAAAAGGGTGGTTTCTTGCAGGCAATCATGGTCAAATGAGTAAAGATTTTTTATACTGAACATAAAATGTGAAGAAGATGCATTCAGCCACTCGCCTGAGAAGTGTACGCATGATGGTCTCCACAAGTTCTACATCCACTTTCTGCCTTTAAACAGCACTGGTGAGTACAGGACAGTAGACAGATGTGCCCTGAATGAACTTCATATACTTGCAGAAACACAATCCAAATGTCATTACTCCATACAGTTCTAATTTCTTTTCTCTGTCATTCTGTGTGATATAAAGTGAAAGTTGTGTCCTGCTTTTCTGTAACAAAAAAGAAAATTCTAAGCTTGTTTCCTGCCTTTCCTGTAACTAGTCAAGTCCAGATACAGACTTGCTGTATCCAGGACTGTTGGTAAACTACTGAGCCCCCCCAAGCCTTTCTGTGTTGAAGGGAAGCCTTCTAGCTTATCAGTGGGAGTGGTAAGCACTAGGTAGTCTATCTACCGCAGGAAGAGTGGGTTTTGGCCCTGAAATTGTTGTTTAATGGCCGTTTGGGCAGTTTTTCCATCTCTTTCTACTTTCTGGTTAAAAGCCCGTTTGCATTTGGTCCCCGCCTTTCCTATAACTAGTGTAGTCCAGGTTCAGATTTGCTGTATCCATGAGACTGTTGGTAAGCTTCTGAGCCCCCCAAGCCATTCTGTGTTGGAGAGAAGCCTTCTAGCTTATCAGTGGGAGTGGTAAGCACTAGGTAACCTATCTACCACAGGAGGAGTGGTTTCTGGCCCAGAAATTATAGTTTATTGGCCATTTGGGAAGCTTTTCCATCTCTTTCAACTTGCTGGCTTAAAAACCTGCGTTTGTACTTGTTCCCCACCTTTTCTGTAACTAGTCTAGTTCAGGTACAGATTTGCTGTATCCAGGACTCTTTGTAAGCTTCTGAGCCCCCCAAGCCTTTCTGTGTTGGAGGGAAGCCTTCTAGCTTATCAGTGGGAGTGATAAGCATTAGGTAGCCTATCTACCACAAGAGGAGTGGTTCCTGGCCCAGAAATTGTAGCTATTGGCTGTCTGAGCAGTTTTTTTCTATCTCTTTCAATGTTCTGCTTTAAAAGCCACACTTGCGCTTGTTTCCCACCATTCCTGTAACTAGCCTAGTCCAGATACAGAGTTGCTGTATCCAGGACTGTTGGTAAGATTCTGAGCCCTGCAAGCCTTTCTGTGTTGGAGGAAAGTCTTCTAGCTTATCAGTGGGAGTGGTAAGCACTAGGTAGCCTGTCTACCACGAGAGGAGAGGTTCTTGGCCCAGAAATTGTAGTTTATTGACCATTTGGACAGTTTGTCCATCTCTTTCAACTTTCTGGTTTAAAAGACCACATCTGCGCTTGTTTCCCATCTTTCCTGTAACTAACCTACTGGGTAGCACTAGAAAGCTTTAAACTGATACAAGCCTTCTAGCTTAGAAGAGAGACTTTGGAGTGATTAAGTATCAGTTTTCTGTACTTTCTTGCTGTACTTAACTGTTTTCCGCCTAAACACAGATTTTCCAGCATTTATTGTGATTTAAAAGCTTGTTTTTTCACATATTGTACTTATTTGACTGCCTGCACTTTTAAAAAGTTGTTTTTTGTTTAAATAATTTGTTTGTAACTGTTGTAGGCTACACACTAAAGTGCAATAGCCTTTTCTGATCGTTTGTAGTAGTTTAAAGCTGTTTTAAGTGTATTTTCTTACTGTTTTTTCCTTATCTTTAAAAAAAAAAAAAGTCCTTGTTTTCCTCCTTTCTAAGCTAGTATAGTCCAGTTTTCAGGCTAGTGATGAATTCAGGGCTGTGATACTAGTTTCTGAGTTGCCCATACCTTACTTGGATAGAAGGAAGTTTCTCTGTTCACCTGTGAGAGAGGGGAGCTTTGAGCAACCTATCTGTCCCTGGAATAGTGGTTCCAGCCCAGAAGTTAGTAGTTTATTAGCCATTTGGGCTAATTTCTATCTCTTTCATTTCCCTACTATAAAAACCACATTTGCACGATTTTGCGCACCGGGCAGCGCCGGTTAGCTATGGTTAAATTATTCCCAGCTCTACTAAGTCTCCTCTTCAGTTTTCCCTTGAAACTAGTCTAACTCTCAACCTAAGTACTCAAAAAGCATCTTACAGCCCAGCACTTGCTCAGACCTAATAGCAAGCACTAATATACCCTGACACTGATTGCCCAGCAGGGCAAGGCTCTTTATTCACCCCTCACCAACCAAGCGACTAAGCAGCTCACCCTACTATTCAGGCATGACCAAAGGGCAATTTCAGGTGTACTCTCCAGTCCAGCTGGTGAATCTGGGTATCCTGAGGCAATGTTACAACTGCTTCATGTACACAGACAACCCTCTCCTTCTACCACAAAACACTAACATATGCGAGAGATGCAATTATACAGCCAAACTGGAAGCAAAGCTGTATCTACCCAAGACTAGAACAGACAGTCAAGAGGAGAAGGTTAACACTTGCACCACACCTCCAGATGCACACAGACCTACTAAAACAGCACTGGCAAAAAATACACATAAATACACAAAATCATACTCGGAGGCTCTAAATAAAAGCTTGCAAAAGCATCAGAGACCTCCAAAGCAGACACCCAAACAACCTGCACCTCCAGTCACAAAACAGACAAGACATAAAACACAAAATCAGTGTGCCGCACAATCACACCCCTTAAGGTGAAATAACATACCTAACACACTAGTAATAGCTGAGTCTATAGTCAGGCACTCTGACATCTCACTCACTAGGCTGGACAAGCAGAAGGTTACTGTTAGCTGCCTGTTGGGAGACAGAATCTGCCACATAACACAAGCACTCAGGTCACTCCAGAACAAGTACAAATATGACTCTGTCATTGTTCATGTTGGTGTGAATGACCTGAGACATACCTCCCTGGACTACATGAAAAGAGACATGGAAGAGCTCTCTGATCAGGTAACCCAGGCTGTTATGACCCTGACCCTGAGTAGCATCCTGCCCTCACCAAGAATGATACCTCAGTATGAAGAAAAAGTGATCAATTTCAACAATTGGCTAAGCTTCTGGTGTCATTCAAAAGGGATCCAGTGTCTGTCAGCTTGGGATGACATGCTCGACAAGCCATGTTGCTTCGCAAGAGACAGCTTGCACCTGTCACCCCTAGGCTTTCAAATACTGGCCAAGACTCTTGCTGCCCCCATAGTGCCTTTTTTAGGCAAGGCTCAAAAATCAAACCCACCTTCGTAAACAACACAATTAACAAAAAACTGAGGATTATGCTACTCATCGTCAGGAATTTAAATCTCAAAATGCACGTGCTCGAAGCACTCCTCAGTATGGAGTACGTCGACATCTGTGCAGTAACTGAAACCTGGTTCAAGGCTCCAGAGAGCACCCCAGCACTACCGGGCTACAACTCATACCACATGTTTCGGCCACAGAACATGGACCGAAACACAAAAGGAGGGGGTGTACCCATATTCATCAAGGATACCTACACCTCCAGGTTAGTGGCGCAGCATGATACCTCTGAGATCATCCATGTGCAACTAACATTGGGCAAATCTGCAATGCAAATTGTGGCCTGCTACAGATCATCCTCCATGACCCAGGACTGCCACTCCACCTTTCTGGAGACACTGGAAAACATCAAGGTCCTACCAAACACCCTGATATTGGGCGATTTCAATTACCCTACCATTCACTGGGAAAACTACTCAAGTACAAACCCCCAGGCCCAGCGCTTCCTGGAATTCATCAACTCAAATGCCCTGGATCAGCTGGTAAACTCCCCTACCAGAGGTGAAAACATATTGGACCTGGTCATCACCAACATGGGCGACAGGTGCTCCACACCGGAGGTCAACCCGTCACTGGTTAGATCAGACCATAAACTAATCACTCTGGATGTCCACACCCCACCACCACCCCCAACTAAGGAAACCACAGTAAAAAACTTTTCTAAAGGAAACTTCACCTTACTTAAGACAGAGGTGGTAAGTTTCACAGCCCCCATGCTAAAGGATAATGCTGCCCAAGATGCAGAAACCTTTACAAATGCACTCTATGAGCATCTACAAGGATGCATGGATCGTGCCATCCCTAGCAAAAATAAGACTAACTCCTCTAAGAGAAGGAAACCAGTTTAGTGGACCCCTTCCATAAACAGGCTATACAACAGAAGTAGGAAACTAGTTCAGAAAAAAAGCAAATTCCAAGAAGGAAAGACATCCCTGATCAGTATCAGTAAGAAACTAAGGTCCCTCGTGAAATCATCCAAGTCTAACTTCAAAAGAAAAATAGCCAAGGATTCAGAAGATAACCACAAAGCCTTCTTTAGCTATGTTAAGAATCTAAGTGGCAACTCACAGATATGCACTGAACTAGTGCAAAATTGCACAAAATATACTGAACCTACTGATATTGCCAACATCCTGGCAGAAAGATTCAATGCAAACTTCGCCCCCCTCTCACCTCCAAAAGGGCCCACAACAATACTGGAAAAGTGTAGTGTCCCAAAAATCACAGATGCACAGGTGAAGACAGCCCTTTCAAAAGCCAAAAACACAGCGTCAATGGGACCAGATGGTGTCCCAGGCTGTGTCTTGCATGAACTACAGAACGAACTAACCCCCCACCTAAACACGCTGTTCAACCTCAGCCTCTCCACAGGCTATGTGCCCTTAGAATGGCACACAGCAATGGTTATTCCTCTCCACAAAGGAGGGGCCATAACTGACCCTGGTAACTATCGCCCCATATGCCTGTCTAGCCTGGTCTGCAAGGCTATGGAGCGCATCATCATGGAACTAATTAACAAAGACATTGGGAACCTCCAAACACTTGGCCTGACCCAGTTCAGCTTTGTTAAAGGCAGATCATGCCTGCTAAACCTGGTTGACTTCTTTGAGACAGTCACCAAGGCCATAGGCTAGGGAAAGGTGGTTTACACAGCCTACCTTAACCTCACCAAGGCTTTTGACACCATTCCCCACTCGGGTGTTACAGAAAAACTCACCAGCCTGAACATAAACCCCTGCGTTACAAGATGGGTTGCCAACTGGCTTACAGACAGAACTCACACGGTAAGAATAGCGAGCTCTAGGTCTGACTCTAAACCAGTCACAAGTGGTGTCCTGCAAGGCTCGGTCCTGGGACCCCTACTGTTCGGCATATACTTCTCAGAAGTACAGGCATACACAGGAGGACTATGGCTAACCAAGTTTGCCAATGACTGCAAACTGGGTGCCATAATTGACTCTCCGGCTGACACGGACATCCTCCAAAAGGGCCTTACTGAGACAGACACCTGGTGTCAAAGTCATGGCCTCAAGCTAAATGCCAAAAGATGCATAGTCATTCTGTTTGGGAAAAATGAAACACCCACGAATTACCACATAGGTGGCAGCCCCCTTAATACAGAAGAGGGAATAAGAGATCTGGGGACTCAGGTAGATAGTAATCTCTCCTTTGACAATCATATTGCCAAAGTAGTTAGGAAATCCTTCTATGTGGCCCATCTAATTACTAAAGGGTTCACATCTAGAAATAAAGAGGTTATAGTGCCCCTCTACTGGTCACTCATTAGACCCATCATAGAGTACAATGCCCCATTTGGGATGTACCTCACAAGACACTTCCAACAGCTGGAAAGACCACAAAAGTACCTCACCAAGAGAATTACTGGCCTCAAACATATGCCCTATGCAGCCCAACTGAAAAAACTCTAGCTGTACTCAGCGGCATATCGCTTACTCAGAAGTGATCTCTGCCTGACTTACAAAGCCATGTCCAACTCAGAATTGATGGACATGCTCCACCTAAAGAAATCCAAGTCACTGCGAGCCACGCGCTCTAGTGAGCTAAACCTCACCAGAACAATTAATAGAACATGCTAGAGGGATAGATTCCTGTCACAGAGACTCCCCATGCTTTGGAACAAAATTCCAAATTACATCAGGCAGAGCCCCTCACTAACACTCTTCAAGAGAAACCTTGACGAGTGGATGGGTAACAGAAAATACACCCCTGGGATCACTTCATCGGCTCTGCTTGATAGAGGATCAGTTAATTAATCAATGGGGCGGCGAAAGCCGACACACTCTGGCTAGGCTTATAAATGCCCTCAGGTAGATAGCCTAGTACCTACCTATGAACCTAAGTATAGTGATAATTATTAATGGACTGTACAGGCTCCATACTGCACCCCCTGCTACAGCTGCATGGGACACATAAGAGTATGTAGTTTTCCTTTACTATCTGAACTACATGAATTCTAGAAAGCGCTAGAAGAGAATACCTGAAAGTGTACATGGGTAAGTGTGGGGTGGTCTAAGGATCAATTTGCCATGCAGAAGAACAATAAAAACTTCATGATGAAACACTGCAGGTTATGGTTACTGCTGTAATTACTCTGCACAATACCCATTAAATATTTATACTCCAAGCTCAACTGCAGTAGCAGACAGTGACTGCTGTGTTCACACAGTCCTGCAGTGGCAGTGTGCACACAGTCCTGCAGTGGTCAGTGTGCACACAGTCCTGCAGTGGTCAGTGTGCACACAGTCCTGCAGTGGTCAGTGTGCACACAATCCTGCAGTGGTGTTGCTCTGCATGTTGTGGTTCAGCCTAGGTCTTAAGATACACAGGAAGAAACAGCGACTACGTGGAAGTGAGAAATACAAGAAAAAGTCACCCACTGCTCAGTGGCTTGATAAATGGCTGGTGCTTTTTTTTGGCTTGTTATACTAGTATGATTTTATTTACTGGCCTGAATTGCATGGGTGATTTTTGATACAGGCAAATCTGCTCACAAATTATAATAAGTAAATAAAAATAAATGCTGACTCACAAATAATAATAAGTAAATAAAAATAAATGCTGACTGACCAGTTATGGCAACTCTTGCGTCCTCACATTACTTGATGTTTGAATGTCATACTGCATAATGGTAATCTGCATTTTGATTTATTTTTTTAATTTCTTTCCTTATTAGTTCACTTTCACTTCACTACATATATCTCTTATCATCAGTTTGCTTATTAAGCAGTTCCTTTAGTTTTGCAAAGATAATCCTTTTAAGGGAAGGAAGAGGGCATGGAAAAAGTTCGTAGCAAATATGCAAAAGCAGATGTGAAATAACTAATGCAAATAATCAACACACACTAACTCTGGGAAAGTATAAAAATAAATGTGGAAGACCAAAACAAAACTTCACATTTGACTGTACACATGGCAACAAATGCAGGATAATAAGCAACCATTTACAAATGAATAGCCTGTCATTGTGGAAAACAGAATATGAGAAGATCTGTGGAGTGAAGGAGCAGTGAATGAAGAGAGACAGAAAGAGATGACGTGTATGCAGCACTGCAAGGATGCATAAATGGAGTCTATACAACTAATGAATATAGGAAATGTTAAAGATAGTCACACAACCTCTGTTTTTAAACCCTGTGAGCCAGCTAGTAATGAAAGCAAAAGCATGATTTCCTAGAAATAACCCTCCCATTAAACTGCCTCTGGTCAAGGCAGACATGCGAAGAGATTACAACAGTTTGCTCAGCCTAGAATATAGCTTCAGATCTGCACCTTGTCTGCCATTGACTAATAAATCAGCTGTTTCTACATTTCTCAATTAAAAAGAAATTATGTGGGTACCTGTCAAACAGCATGAATATCAAACTCATAAATAACCCTCTCTCCTAGACTTCACCAGTGAAAACTCTGAAGCAATAAATGACACGGTTAAGAAAACAGATTGACATAGTCTCCTTAAGTAAAGCTCAAGGTTCTAGTCATTAGTTCTATGATACATCACTTTCTCTATTTAATAACACAGACTAGTAAGACAAACATAAATTTGAAAAATCCTTTGATGGAATCACAAAATGAACGTGATGCACAACAGAAAAGAGGTACCATTTAGCTCTCAGACATTACTCTAGTCATAAAACAAGCCTAGAGTATATAAAGTACACAAATCGCTTACTCCTTCTAGCAAATACTTCTAGATCTCAAAAGAATAGCAATGATAATTCTTTAACTATATCTGAAGAACGGAAGGCAAAAATAGTGAATGTAGCATGCTATCAACAAACAATGAAGCGATTAAACAATCATAGTTCATACAGAATGAAGCTGCACAAAAATTTAATGCGAACATCACAATGAGCAAAGATGTATTGTGAGGATGTCACAGAGACAATGGGAGGTCTACCATAAAGTACTACATGGTTTCCTGCAGTGAAAGAAGAAAAGAATTCTTAAACCGTTAAGTCATGTTAAGCAAAATATTAGAATACAGACATATCTCCGCATTATCATGAAAGGGAAGGGCTGGGGGTCATTTCAGACCCAAACAATTTTAAACCCTTCAGCCTGAGCAGCATTCTATGTAAAATCAAGGAGACTCATAATACAGCTAATTCAGAATGAAATATGGGATTCACTTCTGTAAAAATGTGGAACACAGCAAAGGTTTCAAAGGGGGGGGGTCTTGTATTTTTGAATCATGACATTCTTTGAAGAGGTTAGCAACACCTGATGAAGGGCTGGCAGTACAAGCTGCTTATCTTAACCTTACTGAAGTGTTAACACTATTCCATATAAGAACTCGGTCCACGTCTCTGAGTGGGCAAAACTGATTTTGCAACAGGGTACAGCAAGTCAGGATTGGGAGGGATACTTGTCTAAACCACTGTGGTTAACAGTAGTGACCTACAAGCACTGCACTTAGCCCCCTTATCTTTCCCAGCATTTTGCAAGGTATAAAAGTGCGAATGGGCTAATAATAGGTAAATATAGTGATAATTGCAAACTGGGTAACATGGTTACAACAATAAAGTGTGCCAACTTTCTCCAAGAAGACTTACTTAAAATGCATACCTGGTGAATTAGGAATGACCTGAACTTTACTACCAATAAATAAAACATGATAAGACTTGGCAAAATAAAAAAAGGTAAAAGGGTAAAATACATCTCATGCTTCTTCCCAGTGACAAGCAGAAATGTAGCATACTGGGGCTTTTCAGCCAATCCATTCTCCATTCACAACAAAGACAAGCTCCAAGTTCTGGGTCTAAAGCTTCCAGTTTTCTGCCATATCTCCTTCTCAGCGCAATAATTCCACAACAGTGCAGCTGAGCAGAATTTCCACTGAGAATTATACTGCTATACTTCTAACACACATTTTTGAAAGTAACTAGATTTCTAAGTTCTGCAAAAGTATTTCTTTGATTCTGGCTAATGCTTATTTGGTGCTGGCAGATTTCTCCAGTTCTAACACAGTTTAGTACCTGAATGGCCAATAGATAAGACAGAGAGACAGGATCAACTGCCTAGTATCAATGAGGTGCATTTTCACTGTGAATTCTCTGAATAATCCGTGCACCACATGTCATGTGAATCAGTACAGCTATCTCATTAACATTAGAGTGATCTGCTCCCTACCTAACAGTTTGCATGCCTCACCAATAGGACAGGTCCCAGCCTATGATTAGTTTCTCTATTCTGGCAGTGCAGTGCAGAGGATCAATGCTACAAACTGCTAAAGCATTTCAATCTGTAGACTAGGGTGTGAACCCCTCAGTCTCCCTTTGCTTACTTTGAAACACTGAGCAAGTCACATAACTAAATACTGCTCAAAGGTCATACCTGAAAAGAGGCTATGGCCAAGTGGGTTTAGTCAAATGAAATGGAGGGGTTAGGGCTTGGCATAATGGTTAAGGTGTTTACCCCACAGACACAAGGTACAGGCTTTGATTCTCACCATTGAGGGAACTTAGATAAGCGTAAATTAGCCCACAAGGGTGGCTAGCCTATTACTAACCTCTGTACCTATGACAAATGAATAAAAGAAGAAAATCATGAGGCTACCAAAGACTCAGGTGGTTATACAATTTTGCAGAATGTAGATGATCTGCAAAATCTAAAAGTAGATATAGGCTATAGCTTCACTCAAGTAGCACTTGTTTGAACTCTTCCAAATGCATTGCGTCATTCTGTTGGCTATCTAGGAAACACTTCGAGAAACATCAAGAAAAGAACCACAATCACTTCACTTAATTTCATTCCCAATGGCCCCATTGTGTGGGTGTGTGTGCGAGTGTATATAATTTTAAGTATGTATGAGTGTGCATATATTTGTATGGAGATATATGCAGCAATAGGTGGTCTGAGTACTCTAAATTGACCATAAATGTGAGTGTGCAAGTGTGTGGTACATAAGAAAACTGCAGCAGGTTTAGCACCCTGTCAGTGTGAATAATAACTCTAGATGATGGTCACTGTTGATGTGTGTGTGTGTTTGTGTGTGTGTGTGTGTGTCTGCGCACGCGTGTGTATTTATTTATACATGGGTCTTGTGAAAAAGAATGAACGACTCAAATATATCAATGTTCACAAGCTCGACAACAAAAGGTCAGCTTGGCAAACATCAGCATGCTACTACACATGCGTAAAACAAAAATCTTGGCGTATGCAAAACAAACTTGATATATGCAGCAACAGGTGGACTGAACACTCTAAATCAACTTAAATGTGAGCGTGCAAGTATGGTACATAAGAAAATTGCAGCAGGGCTGGCATCCTGTCAGTGTGAATAGTAGCTCTAGATGATGGTCACTGTTGATGTTTGTGTTTGTGTGTGTGTGTGTGTATATTTATTTAGGTTTACTATCATAATTTCGAACATGTTTGCTGCGAGTACTTAAAACATTGTCGAAAGTTAGGATAGCGATTGAGAAAAAGAACGAACAAAATCAAAATGTCAACATTTCAAGTTTGAATTGTCGACATTTTTCGAACATACCACCACATCCGGTGGCATACAACACATGTTTTGCAGGGGGAAAGCACCCCTGCACCCCCCACACCACCTGCAACTTCTATATACAAACTCCGAGATTGGTAAAATTCTGGATCTCCAATATGGTGCGATCTCCATCCAACATGCTGAACTCACAACAGAATTCCGCATGTTGTACATTCCGCATGGGTTTTTTTCGCATATACAAACAAGTGCACACTTACTTTCGAATATCTGTTGTCACACACTGCAGCTGCAACATTGTGATGGTAAACTATTTATTTATATATGTATTGTGAAAAAGAATGAATGACTCAAAGATCAATGTTTACAAGCTCGACAACAAAAGGTCAGCTTTGCAAAAAACATGCTACTACACAAGAGCAAGACAAAAATGTTGGTGTATGCAAAACAAACTTTAAAAATAACCTTAAATATCATTTTTGTAGGGGAGCAATCCACCCTGAAACCTCCATACCCCTAATTATATATACTAAATCCAAGACTGCACAATCTTGTGGAAAGGGCATATTTCCTTACTCCATTAAATGTGCAATCTAATACAGCAGTCGACCATCTGCATAGTCAACTAAATTTTGTTGACTAAACATATGTTGACCAAAAGGGTGTTTGAGTAAATTCAGTTCCCCTATACATATACATATATATATATATATATATATATATATATATATATACATAAATACACATGTGTATGGATCTACTTTGCATGCTCAAAAGCCCAAATACTGGAATGTTATTTTCACGAGACAAAAACAATAACTAAAATTTTGAACCGCCCATTTTTCCCAGGGCAAGTAAACATTTGCCCAAAATGTCATGAAAACACACAGTAGTATCTGAAACCCACCCCCAAGCTATTTATAACAACTCTGGGATCACACTATAGTGAGGAAAAGGGGATATTTCCCCATACTGGCTAAGTGTTTACTTGCCCTGGGAAAACTGCACGGTTCGGGATTTTAGTTTTCATTATTTTTGTCTTGTGAAAATAACCTTTGTGTATATGGGCTTTCGAACAAGCAAAGTAGACCCATATGTTGTGTATATACATGTATAGGTTTACCATCACAAAATTGCAGCTGCAGTGTGCGACAATGGATATTCGAAAGTAAGTCTGCACAGGTTTGTGTGTAAAAAAAAAAAGTGGAATGTACAACAGCGAATGGTAATATGCATTCGCTGTTGTGAGTCTGGCATGTTGGATGGAGATCGCACTATAGTGGGGATCAGGAATTGTAATATATGTTCGCTAAGTGCATTCGTGGTAAGTTTACATTTTATATCACTTATATGACCAGCTATACGGTCCTTAAATTTCCTATTAGTCATGCCCGCATAATACCTTGAATTAGATCTTCATTTTAACATTGAGACTTGTTATACAGGGTTGGTTTCTCATACTGAGGTGAATGAACATACTAAACTTTTGAATAAATCACTTGAAAAGCTTGCTGCTTTTGAGAAGTGATTGATAGAAACTAAGAAAAAGAAATTCCTGAGAGACATGACTGACTTTGAAAAAGGGCATGTGTTTGTTTGGCCAAAAGAAAAGGTATTAACTAATCATCAGCCACGTCAGACTTTCAAATGAACCTTCTCCTCTTAGTATAAACAATCATGGTGTGCTAGACTTACAAACAGATATACAGACGCAAATTGAGCAGCAAGAACAAATATATATAGTGGAATTAAATAGTTCAACACATTTTTCACAATTGCTGGATTCCATTGCATCTAATAAAGAAAATGGTTGTATCAGTGAGACTACAGTCGAGGTTGATGTGAACCAAATGCATGCACTGGATCTGGTGGATTTTCCTCTTCTTTTAAATCAGCCATTACCAATTCCCAAACTGAGGACTCGCATGAAGAGCCTGAAAAACAAACAGATGGGGGAAACACCAGTGAAATGACCATTCACCAGGAGCCAGCTGAACAAGTAAATTTTGTTTTAAATTTGTTGAGTTATGTACTAAATGAGTTTGAATATTCTGTTTTAAGTAAAGGCTTGACATTCGTCCCATCATCCTTGATAAACATTTCAACAACGATGACTGAAATGAAATACTTGATACATAATTTAAACTTCAAAATTTGATTTGGTAACTCTCAACAGTATTTATACCGGGAGCTTTAAAGTGTACCAGTACTTATGTACTTTATAATAATGTAATTTTACAAGTGTTTGAAAAGGCGATTGAAAGGGATGTATATAAGTTACATGAAAGTGGAAAAATGAGACAGTTTTATAACTTATCCAAGGATGAGCTCAATGCTATTAATTCTTTAACTAAAAATACAGAATTGGTAATCAAGAATGCGAACAAAGGTGGGGGTACTGTTGTCATGAGTAGAGATTTCTATTATGACAAAATGCATTTGATGTTACAAAGTGATGAATATAATAACATCACAAGAGGTGAAAGTAATTTACTATGACTTAAACTGAGTGAAGCTATATGTGGAATGCATGATATGGGTCAGTTGAATGATGAGCTATTCAACTATTTATTTGTTAGAACTACTAAAATTCCCATGATCTGCAGTATACTAAAGTTACACAAATCTGAAATTGGGAGGGTTGGGAGGGTGGCCTAAGGGTTGGGAGGGTGGCCTAATGGTTAAGGTGTTTGCCTTACAAACACAAGGTGCAGGGTTGGAGTCTCACAAGGGATAATTGGCTAGGCTTAAAATGGCTCACAAGGGCAGTTAGCCTAGTACTAATCTATGAACCTATGAACCTATGAAATAAACCCACCTATGAGACTTATTGTTTCCGCGAGTGGGTGGGTAACGGAACCCCTCTCAAAATTTTTGGAAAAATAGTTAGGACCTTTGTTAGATAAGACTACTACCATTTTAAAAGACACTAATATGCTTTTAAAGCAATTTTTGATTGGAGACATGGGACTCTTATTGGTGAAACGTATTTTATTGCATTAGATGAAGATTTTTTATTTACATTTATCCCTCATTACAGTGGTATAGATATTATAAAAGCATTCTTGTCGAAATTTTCTGATTATGATATAGAAAGGATAACTTTAATATGTAAATTATTAAAACTTGTACTAGAAAATAATATTTTCATGTTTGAGACTAAGATATACCACCAAGTTAAGGGTGTAGCGATGGGTACGCCTGTCGCTAACACATATGCAAACATAGTTATGTCTATGTGGGAGGAGAACTACATATTATCCACACAGAATCTGTTTAAGAACTATATTCATTTTTATAAGCGATTTGTAGATGATCTTTTTGCTGTAGGGGAAGGAAACGACAATGTCTTCCATGATTTTGTTGAGTATATAAATACAACGACCTCTTTCTTAAGGTTCAAATATGAAATTTCTCATAGTGACATCACATTTCTTGATATATTACTAAGCAAGGATGATACAGGAAGCATTCAGATAGAGTTATACAAAAAGAAGATTAAAATAAATAATTATTTACATCATAGTAGCATGCATCCTTAGTTTGTGTTTAAAAATATTGTCAAGAATCAGATGCAAAGGGTAGCAAAGGTCAACATGGTTGATGTAAATATGTTTAAGCAACTTGACAGTATGAGCAAAGATTTTATTAATGGGGCTACTCTAATAGGGAAGTTGGTATTGCATGTGAATATGTTAAACATCAATGGAAAAATAATAATGTTCAACTGCTATTTAGTGAGAAGTCTGAATTAAATACTAAAGCACATGCTACCAAGCACAATGGTATTAGATGCATGCTAACATTTAATAAGAACACTGAGATGGTCAAATAAATAATAAAACAGCATTGGCCAATTTTACAAGATGTACCAGAGTTGAGAAATATTGTTGATAAAGTGCCTAATTCTGGCTATAAGAGTAATTCTACGCTTAAGCAAAAGTTATGCTATAAAGAGCAACCTAAACATTTTTTTAGTGTTTCTATCACTAAACATGGTACATTTAAATGTAATAATTGTGTTTATTGTAAATATATATATATATATAATGATAAATCCATCAAGCATCCTGTTACAGGTAAAGACTTTGTTTTGTAGGCATATGGGAATTATAATATGAGCAATGTAATATATCTAGCTAAGTGTGAGTCATGCGAATCACGAGTATTATGTGGGCAAGATAATAGGAAATTTAAGGACCGTATAGCTGGTCATATAATTAATATAAAATGTAAACTTACCACGAATGCACTTAGTAAAAATATATTACAAAAAGGGGAACATCATAGTTTTAAATTCATGATTTTGAAGGTTGTGTATATGCCCCTATGAGGAAGGGATATAAAGCTTATAACACAGAATGAAGAAATGAAATGGATTCTGAGAATGAGAGCTCATATACATCCAAGACTGAATGACACTTTCTCATTAAAACCCTTACTCAAACCTTTGAATGACAGAGTGTAAATTGATGTCATGTGATCTCATTTTAGTACTTAAATGTTGTAACATTTCAGTTTGTGCATTTGCCTGAAGAAGCCTTGTTGGTGGAAGTTTTAACTTGCAATTTATTAAACAACTTTGTGCATCTCCAGTGCCTTAGTTATGTTCTTGTATCTTTCCCGCACTGTAGTGCAATCTCAGAGTTTGTATATATAAGTTACAGGAGGTGTGGGGGGGGTGTAGGGGTGCTTGCCCCCCTGTAAAAGTCATGTTGTATGCTGTATGTATGTTGTATGTTGGACATGGTGGTATGTTCAAAAAATGTCAACCCGAAACTGAATTGTTAACATTTTTTTTTCATTCGTTCCTTTTCTCGGTCACTATCATAACTTTCATAACTTTCCACAATGTTTTTCAAGTACGTAAGTACTCGCAACAAACATGTTCAAAATTATGATAGTAAACCCATATATATATATATATATATATATATATATATATATATATATATATATATATATATATATATATATACACCTACAAAATTGTATCCATACACACACACACACACAGGGCATTACTGTATGCCTATACAAAATTGTATCCATACACACACACACACACACACACACACACACACACACACACACACACACACACACACACACACACACACACAGGGCATTACTGTATGCCTATACATATTTACATATAAGACTATATGTATGGTATGGTATGGTATTAGATATGGCTAGATACAATAGTGATATGCTGAAAATGTTGAGTGAACAGCAGTTCTATACCCCCATCTCCATGGAACAGGTGAACAGTATCAGTGGAAGGGTGCATAGTATGTTAGTGGATCTTTTGATGAGTGATTCAATCGATGAACAGTTGTTTGAATTCTTACAAGTGACACATCCACTAATACCGGTTATTCAAGGTCTACCTAAGATCCACAAAGATTCAGTTAATCCTCCTTATAGGCCAATAGTAGCTGGGAGAGGTTGGTCCACAGAACCGCTCTCCATATATGTGGAACATAAGCTGAGGGATGTTGTCAACTGTAACCAGTATGTCTTACGAGACACCAAACAGCTCTTGCTGGATTTATATACATTTCTGGGTCGGAGTTCCTTGGATATCATGTATACATTCGTTACGATGGACGTTCAGTCCTTATTTACAATGATACCTAATCTAGCGGGACTAGATATGGTGGATAGCTACCTGAAAAGAGAATCTGGCTTCATTGATAAGGAAATTGATTTATTTATGACACTATTAGAAACTGTACTGGAGTCCAATGTTTTTTGTTTTGGTGAAAATCTGTTTCTACAAAAGGATGGCGTAGCTATGGGCACCTCTTGTGCCAATAGCTACGCCAACCTTGTTATGGCCGAATGGGAGTTCAGACATATGTTCACTAGCAGCCTATATCGTAGGAATGTACCCTTCTACAGGCGCTTTGTTGACGACCTGTTCTTTTTGTGGGCAGGTACTACAGACGAGCTAGTTCAATTCGTTCAATTGATGAATGATACAACTGGCTTTTTGAACTTCACCTATGAGTCATTTGATACCAGGATATCTTTCCTGGATATTTTTGTAGAGAGATTGGAAGGGGGTATTATTAACACCGGATTGTATAGGAAAGCATGTTATAGGAACTCTTTCCTGCACCGACACAGTATGCATCCAGGCCATATTTATAAAAATATAGCGAAAGGCCAGGTGATGCGAGTATCCAGATACAATCCTAATGAAACTTGCTTCACAGAAGAGTTAGTTAGCCTTGAATCAATGTTGAGAGAGAGAGGATACACGGACAGAGATTTATCCGCAGGCATGTTTGAGATTGATAGTCTAAGGAAGGGTAGAGCTGCACCCTATTTTTCGGATAGGTCAGGAGACTTGGGGAACGACAATATGGAACGTAGTACCAATTTGAAAGGAGTTGCATGTCCTGTGTATTATACTAGGGACGTAGGGAATATTAAAGACGTTATCAGTAAACACTGGCATGTCTTATCAGTTGAACCAGCCATTAAAGACGTACTTGGAGATAAACCTAGATTTGTTTACAAAAACAAAAAGAATCTTAAAAGTTTGTTGTGTTACCCCAAGATTCGGCCACACAGTAACACAGGGTTAACTGATCACACAGTACCTTGTACACACTGTAATTTCTGTACCTATATAGATCCCAGTCCAATTTTTACTCACCCTAGTGGGTTTGGTCAATTTAGAACAAGAGTTGGAGGCAATTGCATGTCCACCAATGTGGTTTATTTGGCTACGTGCACCCGGTGCTCCGCATTCTATGTTGGTAAGACCAACAGGTGTCTTCGAGATAGGATGCGTGAGCACATATACCACATCAGGAAGGGCACTTTGAATAATGCCTTGGCAAAACACATAGTGGACTTAGGTACTGACCATACATTCAGATTTAGGATATTAGAGAAGTTACATGATTCTTTCAGGAAGGGGGATTTGTCCAACCTTACAGAGTCTAAGGAAAGTGATTGGATTATTAAGTTTAGGTCCGATAAGCCACCAGGGCTGAATGGGAGAGTGCCAGTCAAACCTTACTTGAAAAAGAGGAGGCTCAAGATACAGCACTGACATATTCTTCATATAGAAAACTTTTTATATATCTTATATTACAATTAAAAAGGATTTTCTAGACAGCACATGTGAAATATGAAATGTTTTATATGTATGTATGCCCAATATTATGCACATATAAGTTTATCATCATAACTCATGATTTAGTTTATATGTATACACAATTTACTACAAAATACATATAAATAAGAGGTATAATGGGAACATATTTAATAGTGTTTTAAATGTAATGAGTATAGATTAGTTTATCTTATGATTCTATGTCATGATTTATGCATATAAGATGTTAGCTGCAGTGTGTTGAGATATGTACTTATAAATGTATTTTCTGGTGTTTTACACATATAATGAACTTATATTAGTTCTTGTTTTGATGTAATAAGTACTTGCCATTGTTATAATTTGAGTAGCTAGATTGCAGTATTGATTTGTGTATACATGCTTATTTGTTTTGTTTTTAAATAAGTTTTTAAAATTTTGATATCTTCAGCAACAATGAGTTTTTACGTAGATGTTTCTTTAAGGACAGTGATTCTTTGAATGTTTTCCCGCCGATTTATGTATTTAAATCCTTTTGTAATGAGAATTTAACTGGTCTGATGAAGCATTATTAACCATTGTTTTATATGTGCACCTCTATTAAATTCTTTTACCATATGAACTATTTGGAGATCGTTATTGGATGTGCTTAACATTACTGGTGAACATTTGACTATCCTTGGACTGTATGCTCTTCATTGTATTGCTCTTGGTTGGTGTCTTATACGTATATGTATGGACTGGTTGAGAAGTGGATTCAGAACAAACAAGACCTACACTGGCAATGTGGTTCACCAGACCTCAGATACAGACTTTTATAGAGGCACTTCATTCCCTCCTCAATCTTCTGCAGTGAGTTATAAAACTGATTACCACCAGGTAACAAGATAGGAGATGGAATATGGATCATCATAGATGCAAGTGATAAAACATACCTACTGCAAATGGAATCACAGGGCAGCACTGCGTGCAATAATGGCAGTTAAGAAGAACTTAAAAGAGGAAACTAAATTAAGGCAGCTATATTTGGCTATGGGGGTATTACATTGATGCTAATGTTAAGAATAAATGACAGAAAAAAACCCTCATAGATGGTGGAATGGGATGAAATATAGGTTCTGGAAGCAACATTTCCATTAAAAAAACAAACAGGAAAGTTGAACAGGTATTACTATTTGTATCCTGAATTAAAATCAGCAATGACAGGAACCAAGAAGTTAATCTGCTCTATAATCTGGATATGCAGTGGGAGGGAGATCCAAGCTCCATATCTGTTTTATAAACTACTTTGTCATGTAAAAAAAAAGAAGTGGTGGTTTGCATTGAGGCTGCGTTATGGCATGTTTTGCTGAACAATGGACTGCATTCCACCATAAATAAGAATACTTCCTATTCTAGTTTGGACACTACTTTTTATATCAACATCTGCCTGTACTTTTTTCTCCTTAGGCCACTACAGGCTCTCCTTCTTCTCAGTTCACGTCTCCCACCTATCTTATCAGTAGCACAGGTAGGAATTTACAGCAACACTGCTGAGCCTGTGGTATAGTAGCTATTCACTTTTTTTTTTTAATTTGAAGGTAAAACTCTAATGACATTTGTCTGTAATTCCAACTGTCTCAACTGAAAATGTGGTAGACATTATTGGGCAAGCTGCTAGGTTTTAATGATAAGCACATGAGGAAGTGGGCACAGCAATATCATCATGGAATCAGAATTGCACACTTCATAATTGTAGCAAAAGATAATGTCCTTTACTTAATTCTAAACAGTAAATGATTAAAGTGATTCACACTGATTAACTGCACAACACACTGATGTGAAAGAACAACATGATGGACTGCTTCTTATTAAAACCATACCTTCTGTAAGACTTAAAATGGATAAGTCATTATTCCAGCAGTAAGCCGCTAAAAATACACTCAGTAAACTGCTGAAAACAAAGCTGGTTGTAGCTTACAGAAACTACTCATTGTGAAGATTTGTATTATCTGTCAAAGCAACCTGCAAGAAGAAGACACAGTTTCTAAAGCTGATTTTTCCATGGGAAGAGTCTTAACAGGGAGAACATAAGTGACAACTGTACAAAACTAAAACAGTTCCTTGCACACTGGTAATTGGTGTTAAAAGCAATTTTACCTTTGTCTGGGAGAAAAGAGGTTGTATCATTCTAATCACAATAAGAACAACGGCATAGAAAATTAGTTTTTGTCCTTCCCAATGATGTCTCTCTCTCTCTCTCACGTGAGTATGAGCACAGCCATGATGAAGAGAGTAAAACGTACATCACTTTTACATGATATACATACATACCATGGTCTCTTCACTTTGCAATGTTATCAGTTTACTAACATTTTCAATACATCAATGCTTAGTAATGGCTTGTAGTGTTCCCAAATGATTCTACAAACATAACCCTTTCCAGTGCAAAATAATTTTCAAAGTAAAAGTTTTAAGATAAATAAATATATTAATACACTAGAAGAAGAAATTCCCAACTACAGAACATAATGCTTAATCCAAGAAGAGCCAAGCATACCTTGTAGCCAAAAGAGGGTATGTGTGTGTTGGATTAAACCAGGCTTCCCTCATACGAGGCATGCTAGGGTAAAGTAAAAGGTCCTTTTCTGTCAAAACAACTAGAACTGGCTTCCACTGTTTTTCAAGGTCTCCTGGCACCTACAATAAAACAGCAGGTAATGGAGAAAAATATTAGCCTGTTTATCTAAGGATCTCTATATACAGAACACTGGTTATATACAACAGCACTTTTTTTCTGTATGGAACAGACTTCAAATTATTACTATTATATTAATACACTGTGTATTTAAGTATGTGTGCGCCATGTGTGAGGCCAAACACATATATTAACACAAGTGTGTGTGTCTGTGTATGAAAACAAACAAGTATGCTAATTAATGTGTATACAGAGACCACATTTACAGTTATAAAGGCATTCAGCAGCATTTTGATTTTAAGAATGCAGTACATGCATGCTGAACAACTACAAAGTCCATGTAGCTGTGCATTACGCAAGTAATCAGTTCTGAGAAGGTATATGTCTGGAAAGTAATACGACAAATACCCCAAAATGAATATCTCTGTACCTTGGACTCCTTGTGATATGTCCCGTTCTGTATGGCTTGACTGTAACACTGGTGGGGGTAAGCAACAGAAGATGTCACTGTTGTATCATCCAGTAGTCAGCCATGATGCACTCATGGATGACATATTTATTTTATGAAATGGGACAGTGGAACAAATTCATCTTTTTTTGGAATACTTAAATACAACTACTAATTATTTAAAATTCACATACAGTTGGAGTAAGGAAAGAATTATCTATCTTGACACCTTTATTTCCCATACAGCAGAGGGATTTAAGTCAAATATTTACAGAAAAGAGACTTTTTGTAACCTTTATTTACATTATTCCAGCAGCCACCCAGTTACACAAAAGGAAAGTCTGGTCAAAGGGCAGGTAATACGGGTAGCAAGGATGACATCCCAATATGAGGAGATGTGGGATGAACTGACTAACCTGAAACAAATATTTATGGAGAGGGGATACCCAGAGAAACTAGTTAACGATATACTTAAAGAAATGCTTGATGGGTGGTAGGCAAGATATAAACCTTTGTTAAATCTTGGCCTTAACAAGACTCTTGATGATAGACTGGAAGATAAGTATAAGAAAGCATTTATTCTTCACTATAATCATCTTTCTAGTGAGGTTAGGGACATTGTCAAACATAATTGGAACATTTTTAAAATGAATAAGGACATACACGACTTGGCTGGAGCTGGACCAACATTTATTTCCAAAATTGGTAAAAATTTGAAACAATTGTTTGAAAATAAACCATCTGAGAATTATTTTTCAGATATGGGAACTATTCGTTACGGCAGCTATAAACAATGCTCACAAATTTCTAAGGTACACAGCCTAGTACTTGATAATATGCTTAAAGGAGAACCTCACCCACATACTCAAAAAACATGTTTATTTCATCAAGGTTTGGTGTTTCCTACATTTTAATACCACTCTGGGACTATTTACAGGTTTTTAAATATCTGTATACATAATTTCTGAGTCTGACCACATGGGGTCTGGCATCTTGAAGTAATTCTGATTTACTCTGCCTCCAGGGATCCTACAGTGCAGTGCTTGTCTGTAAAAATTACATCATGCAGGCCTCTTTCTTCATAAAGCTTCTGTCACTACATTGATTTTATATGCTTACACTTCTGTCTTTAGGTCAGTGAGTTTTAAGTAACATTTCATGCCGTTCAATGACTACTTAAAATACAAACAGTGCAAATGCCACAGAACAGACTTTCAAAGTCCTTTTTCTGCTGCTTCTTTTTGGAATGGCTAAACTGCAGTCTTTTGTGAAGCCTGAATTGTACTAGTTTGATTCCTCTCCCATCCCCCTTCACACCTAACTTCATTAGCTGTCAAAGTGCTAAGGGTAATTTGAGCTGTTACCTGCTGTGATTGATAGCTCACACCAGGAGACTTGACTAATGTACTGTTTCCCTGTTCTAGTCTTTACTTTCTGTATGGGTATGGGAAGGACCAGGGAGCTGTAACATCACATCATGGGTAAGTTTTTAGGATGGTCGTGGTGATATCAGTTTGGAGAGGGAATTGGCAAGAAAACTACCTGTATTCATTGGCCTTGATGACATCACTGAATTGGAGACTACAGCAAGCTTTTCCAGGGCAGGATAAACATTTTTTGAAAGTAAAACTACCACAGTACATTAAGGTACTGTTCTAGTGGAGTGAAACAGTAGCTTTAACATATTTTACATGCTGTATTGTTGTTTATTCATAGCAGGGACAATAAATAGAGAGAAAAAGAACAGGGAGGTTGAGCATTTAATAACAGAATCCCATTGTTGTCCTTTAACAGTAACATAGGTTTTCAAACAGGGAATTGTGGAACAAGCAGAGTTGTATACCTGGCTAAGTGTGACCAGTGCTCAGCATACTACATAGGTAAAACTGAAGGGGCACTAAAAACACATATTTATGAGTACATTGCTGACACTGTAAATCATAAATATGCTAATGCCTTATATAAACATTCTATCAGCTGTCCAGTTTTTAAGAAGTTCTTCTTTGGAAGTTTAGAAATCACTAATGTCAGCCCCAGGGGAGGGGATTAGAGGGCTGGCTCACAAATAGAGAATTGATGTGGGAGCTCAGACTATGTGCAACCTTTCCCCTGGTTTAAATGAACATGTGTCAATAACTCCAGTATTACACATCAGCGCTGACAAAATGTGATTTATTTTTAAATAAATATACTTAAGATTCAAATGTTAAATGCTATTTAAGTTCTCTGGTCTCCCAAGTTTTTTTCATAAGTATTTTATGAATTTTACTATTCTTGAAATGCATTTGTGCAGTGTGTCTAAGTTCAACTAATTACATTGTTAATTAATTTATTACAAATGGATGTTTTAATTGAATCTTATGGGTGACAGTGCAAAAGATCTGTGGTTTCAGTGCTTGTTATTCTGATGAAGTTTCCATTTGTGGGACAAAAGTGCTCAATTTTAATCTTATTACATTTTATTAAATTATTTTGTTTTAATCATCGTTGGATCCTTAGTGGCATTTCTGGTTGCTTGTTTCATTTTTTTCTCAATGCTGCACTGTTCTACTTGTTTTTTTAAGTTGATACTTCCAAAAGTCCTGTACTAGTTTGTCCGTAAAGGTTTGGTACCAAGATACTAAAATGTGGTCATTGTTTTCACTTCAAAGACGACTGCAAGTTCAAGTGGAACATGCTACAAATAATCTTTTTGGTGTTAATAAAATACATGCACCTGGAATCCACTGCTTAGGAAAAAAATACTTCCTGAAGAATGTGTTCTCAGCATTTCCCAAATTGGCTTTAAGGGAAAAAAAAAACAAACATGACCAAAGCATTGTTCTTCAAAAGGTGACATGGAAAGTAGCTAGTGGCACAGTAAGGATGG
>NC_056732.1:471543307-471593307 GCF_019279795.1 Protopterus annectens | reverse complement strand
AGAGTAAAATCTCCCTTCTCCCAAGGTTGGCAGATGCCATACCCAGACATCACTACGCTTGGTTATAAAGGGAGCTGGGCACTGCCATGACATCAGTCTTTCTTGCCCTCTGAGCACAAAGCAGTGTTTGAGTGTGTTGGTCGGTCCACACCAGAACGATGTCTTCTAAAGCTAAGTAACCTGTCGTGGAACTTACTTTCTTGATTTAACTCATGTCAGATAAGGTTAACAATTGTCTCTGCTGTGGTAAGTAAATCCCACACCAAGGCTTTCATACTTTGTGTATTATCTATCTAACTTGTAACCTTCTGAGATGACCCTCAGAGTCCAGATTACAACATCCCTAGTTGTTGTTTTTGTGCCTGTTTCAATTCTAAGACTATTAAGAGTAGGGCCAAAATCTTAGCTAGGCATCTTAGTTTGCAATCCTCCTCGCATTGTTTGATGGTATCTGCTGGTCATCTCGAGGTTCAGCTCTCTAAGCCTAAATTGTTGTTGTTGTTGTGTCATTTGGCTTTTCCCGGTTAGGGGTCGCCACAGTGAAACTCCAGTCCGCTAATGATTGGCAGTAGATTTTTACGTGCTGAGTTGCCAGCCCTGATGCACAACCTTCAACGAAGGTATACCCATTCATGCATGTCTCCACACAGAAGATGCTCTAGCTGAGAATCGAACAGGACAATGTCTTACTGTGAGGCAACAATGCTACTGCAGCACCACCATCCCTAAGCCTAAGAAAGACAAGAAAAAAATGACCCAAGCATAGGGCCTCGGATGACAACCATTCACTGTTGGCCATTCCCCCAAGGCTCATTATCGCTGATGAAGATGAGGCACTTTCGCAGCCCCCTTCTGTGACTGAGGTGGTGGCACAAGCCTCTGTAGAGACCCATACAGAGTCTGACATGCTGTTGGGTCTCTAAACTTCTAAACAAGCCTTAACTTTCAGTTCATCAGTTGGGTCTGGAGTTGCTCAGTAGATGTTGGCTTTTGAAGAGCAATCTTGCACCAGCAATGTTCCTTCGAGGCTCCAGCCTGCACCGGTTCTGCTTACAAAGACTGGTGTGCAGATGGTGGATGTACTTAGGCCCAAGGCTAAAGCTATTCCTAAGAAGGGTTCTACCTCAGGTCCTATACCTAGGCCTGCCAGCTACCACCCAGCAGGTTATCAGCAAGACCAGTTAGCTGAGGACCTCATCTCTTTAGTCAGAGCTAGGCAACCCCCTTTGCAGTCTTCCCCAGGATAAAAGAAGAGGAATCCCTCCCCAGAAGTTTTCTCTGAACCTCCTGCTTCAGGTGAGGATTCTGACCAGGAAGGATCTGTCTTTGAGAAGGGAACCTTCCTTACTTCCTGTGAAGATTCAGATTCAGAGGAGAATCTGCCTTCAGCTTCTCCTCCTGAAGACATATCCTTTGGGGAAATACTTCATGCCTTGAGTGAACATTTCCAATGGGAGGCACAGGAATATCCACAAACTAAAAAGACAGATAGGGAGTTCCTTGACCTCCCAGAAGACAAACCTTTTACTATTCTTCCTGTACTGGAGGTGGTAGAGGTTGTTTTTATGGACTCTTCTCTGAACTCAGACTCTCTACCTCCAGCCCCTCGAAAACAAAACAGGTTTTACAGGGTCCTGGACTCACCTAAATACCTCTTCAAAAACCCCTTTGCTGACCCAGAGGTTGTCACTCCAGGTACCAAGGGAGCAAAGGTCAGCTCTTCTAAGAACCATTTACCTACTGACAAGGAAAACAGGCAGCTTGATAGATTTGGTAAAAAGTCTACACTTTCACCACCCTAGCCATGACGGCCCTTAACTGACAGTTTCATATGATAAAATACCAACAAAATATTTTAGATAAAATGACAAATTATTCGGACCTTTGCCATTCCAGCTCCCAGGTGGCTAGACACTCTTTACATTGTGGTTATGATGCTATGGAGTCCTCTAGCTGAGCAGCTGTATCTAGCTCTGTCATTAGAAGTTATGCTTGGTTTAGGGAACAGACCCTACCAGACTATATCAAATCCAAACTTCTAGATGCATCCCTGGAAAAGGACTTCCTTTTTGGGTCAAAGGTTATGGCTGTGCTAATAAAGATGGAAGACAAAGCAAAATCTATGCAAACTCTAAAGGACTTCCTCCAAGTTTATCCTCCTAGGTTTAGTAGGAATGTTCCCACTAAACACTGGTCCTTTCCCTCTCAATCAAAAGGTGGACAGAGAAAATCTTGGATGGAAAAGCCTCAAAGGCAGCAGCAATCACAATGTCCCAGGCAATGGTCTTCAGGAACCCCCAGGAAGGGGAGTTCTAGGCCAAAGGACCCTGGCAGAGAGCAGCAATGACTCTTTCCTTCCCCTATCCACCCTCCCTTCCTCCCCAGAAAAGATAGCAGGAAGACTAGGAGAAAGGCTATCCCTGATCAAGAAAACTGTCCCCTCATTACTTCAGAAAACTGGATTCTGAGGGTCATCTCAGATGGTTACAAGCTCACTTTCAAAGAGCCATTAATATACTCAGGTTACCCAGATGTTCCACAAAAATAAAGAGCGGAGGCCCTTTCATAGATTCACATCATATGCTCAAAGGGCTCAATGGAACCAGTACTAGATCATCAAGTAGGGAAAGGATTCTACCCCAGGTTATTCCTGGTTCCCAGAAAAGAAGGATCTCGGTGCCCTATCCTAGATATGTCCACCCCCAATCAGTCCGTGCTGGTACCAAAGTTCAAAATGTTGACTCTTTTACAAACTTCTTCCCATAACAGCCCCTCAGGCATCAATGGTCACCTGAGACCTAAAAGATGCTTACTTGCACATTCCTACAGAGGAATCTTGCAGACGTTTTCTTCACTTCAGGGCAGGTACCAGTCACTTTTAATTCTCTGCACTGCCCTTTGGCTTGTCTACTGCTTCCAGAGTCTTCACAAAGTATTTAGCCCCTGTGATTGCCTTCTGCAGAACAAGTGGAATCCAAATTTACCTCTACCTAGACGACTGCCTCATTCAATCCATGAAGCAGTCAAAGCTCCTCAAGGATCTGGCCTTCACTCAGACATTCCTCACCTCATGGGGGTTCACCATAAATCTTCACAAATCCAACACAGACCCTTCCACTGGGACAGTTTTCCTGGGGGCTCTTCTGAATTCCTCCCTTAAAAAGGCCTTCTTTCTTCCAGAAAAGATCTCCTTCTTGACTCAGTACTTCCAAAATATTATGCAGAGACAATGCCTCTCAGCCAGGTAATTCCACAGAGCATTAGGCTACATGGCATCTTGTAACCTCATAATCCCTCTGGGCAGACTACACACGGGGAAGCTCCAGTGGTACTTCAAGAATCTGTGGTACCAGCACTCAGTCCCTGGAGACAGGAATTCCACTGATCCCTTGCCTCCAAGAGGAATTTGCATGGTGGACATGGGCATGTGCCCAGAACCAGGGTCTCTTTTTCAGGTTCATCCCTCGGGACCATATGTTAACCACAGATGCTTCAGATACAACCTGGGGAGCTAATTTCCAACACCTTCAATCCCAGGGCAGATAGGAACCTCAGTTCAGACACAAGCAAACTGGAAAGAACTGACAGCAGTGCAAAAGGGCTTACTGGCTTTCAAAGATCAGTGGAAACTAGGGGTCCTGCTTGTCAAAACAGGCAGCACCACAGTAATGTGGTACATAAACATACAGGGGCACCCACTCTTACCCTCTTTGTTGACTAGTGATGCAGGTCTGTGAAACAGCTCACTTTTTGGGGTTGCACCACGTGGCAAAATACCTTCCAGGGACTCAAAACACTCTTGCAGATCATCTCAGCAGAAACTTGATGGATCCCCTTGAGTGGCATCTGCATTGGGAAACATTTCTCAGCATAGTCCACAAATGGGGATCCCCACAGATCTTTGCCACCAAAGGAAATGTTCAACTGAAAAGATTTTGTTCCAAGAGCAAACTACCCACAGCCTGGAGGACAGATGCTTTCTCCTTCCTTTGGAGCCACTTGTTCCTTTATGCATTTCCTCCCCTGCCTCTTCTTCCAGGGGTCCTCCTGAAAATCAGGGAATAAGGCCCAAGGCTCATCCTGATAGCCCCATAGTGGCTCAGGCAGCACTGGTATCATCTGCTACTGAGTTTAACTAATGAAAAACTGTGGCTGTTACCTCAGAGATGGACCTTCAGACTCATGAGTTTTGTGGATCCCAACCTGCAGACTCTCAAACTCTCAGCCTGGATAATTCCTCAAAATACCACTCTGTGCACTCCCAAAGCGGACAAGTTCAAGACATTCTCAAAGATGCTAGATGACCTAGCACTAGGAAATCATACTCAGTCAAATGGAAAATGTTCTCTACTTGGTGTCAGCAGCAAGGCCTCAATCCCAAATTAGCCTGTATCTCTGCCATTTTAGATTACCTGACTATCCTGGTGGACAGAGGATATCCTTTTCTTCCATCAAGATTCATGCCTCTGCCATTTCAGTGTGCATCCCTTTTCTTCCTCCTATCATTTCCCATCCCCTGATTAAACAATTCCTTAGGGGAGTTGTCCACGTCAGACTACTCACACCACCATGGGACCTCAATTTTTTTTTCTAGAAAAATTGATGCTACGTGCTTTGAACCAGCAGCTTCTAGTGATTTAAAATTCTTAACTTGGAAGACTGCCCTTTTACTGGCTATCACCTCAGCTAGAAGGGTCTCTGAGTTACAAGCTCTCATGGCAGTGAAACCATTTCTCATATTCCACCCAGAGTATCACTTAGGACAAATCCACCCTTTATGACCAAAGTGGTCAGAGACACATCCTTGAATCAAGCCATACACTTGCCCACCTTCTTCCTCAAACCTCAAAATAGGGGGGAGGGAATCCCTCACTCCTTGGATTTGCACAGACAGCTTTGCTACTATCTTGACAGAACTAAATCTTAAAGGAAATCAGACCAATTCTTTGTGTCCTTTGCCATTTGCTCAGAAGGGAAACCAGTCTCCAAACAGATCCAAGTGGATCTCTCACTGTATGTCCTTTTGTTACAGCCACCATGGCAAGAAAGCCTCCTGAAACTGTAAGGACTCACTCTACTAGGGCCACTTCTACCTCTGCTGCCTTCCTGAAAGGAGTACCTACCAAAGACATTTTGGAAGCTGATACCTGGTCATCTGTGCATACCTTTACCAAGCACTATCGCTTATCTGCATTCCCTAAGTCTACAGCGGGATTTGTCACTGCCATCTTGCAGGGCATTCTCTCTTCCCCATGACTGTCCCCCCCTCACCTCAGATTTGGGAATCATCCCATAAGTCAGGATTGCAACAATGGAACATAAAGAACATAGTGCAGTTGTGTACACTTCCTATAAATGTAGATGTTCGAGCATATTTACTGTTCCAGTCTTCTTTCCCTCCCTCCTTCCCCCTTTTTGCCTACAGTAGTAGTCTGCTTCTATTATCTTCAATAAATAGAGGACCCCCTTGGTGGTCACCCTGCAGACCCCTTTTCTACCTTTGTTCCTTGCTTATGCTTCATCCTGGGGGATCCTCCCTTCTAAGGGGCAATAAAAAAATGATGCCATGGCGGTGGCTGGCTCACTTTATACCCAAGCTTACTGATGTCAGGGTAGGGTGCACGCCAGCCTTGGGAGAAATTAGATTTTTACTCTGGTAGTCAGGCTGGCCAAGGACTTCCACAGCAGGAAATTCCACAAGTCAGGACTGCAACAGTGAATACACTCACACATCTACATTTATGGTAAGTGTACACAACTGTAGTATCAAAATCAGGGGACGATTTTTAAATATTCCTCTAATTCACTTAAAAAAAAGTTAATAAAACAAGTTTTGTACCAATATGCATTTTCTGAACAATAAGCTTAATGTCTGGCATTAGTGAGCGACTATAATCATCAATGATTTACCAGAACACAAAGGGATTGGGCAAAAATATGAAGCAACATCAGACAGATTCAACAAAATCAGGGACATATAAGAATAATGTACAGCAGGCAGAAATGAAATGCCCCTCTATAGAACTAACTGCTTTAAAAACTGTAAACACTTAGTTCTGCCACACTTTCTTTTTATAAGTATAGCAGACTGAAGTTCTAACAGTTTTTAAAAGGTGTTTTATTTTCTGCTGCTGTTGTTTGTCAGTTCCTAGCACGATTCTAATCTTAGCAGCCCTTGGGTATCCTTAACAGTGTTTTAATAAGCACCCCTTAAGTTCTGTTAAGATCAAGTCTCACATCAGGGAAGCACTTAACAAGTTTATCTTTTCTCTAGTTTTAAAGCATAATCATGGATCTCCGTGCACTGCATACAGATCTTAATAAATATGAGTAAACATAAGGACTGGTATCTGTGTCAACTAAAGACTTGCTCATGAATAACGTTTTTATGGCCTCTTTGCTCAAATGCCTAAAACCTGTTAAGGGCAGCACCAAAAGAAATGAGGCAGTCCCATGGCTGTAACTTTTGCCATTGCACTCCGAAATAAATACCATTTACATTAAATCTCCTGAAAAAAAGAAATAAATGAAATGTTAACGAAACAACCTGAAATACAAGACTAAGACCTATGCAGTGTAGTTACTTTATACTATACAGTTAAACAACTCATTCAAAGCTGGTGGAGATGGGTGGTTTTAAGGTATCAGTGTCAGTATACTCAGAGGAACATACAGCAAATGGACTTACAAAACAACCGAGGTTATGCTAGTAAAGCAGATTTTCTAAGCAATGTTAAAAGAATACTACACAACATAACAGTACTGCACTATAATTTGAAAAACACTAAATTAGTACTACATGAGTATATAAGCAATATCTATTTATTTATTTGTTTGTTTGTTTTCCAGGGTAGAGCACTGATCTCCAAGGACCTTTTTCACACACAGCCTGGGAGCAGTGACCGGTTAAGTTGCTTGCTGAGAGTCACACAATTAGGCAAAGGAAGCTGAGGGAATCGAACTTTGCACCTCAGGACCACAAGAAACATAGTTTGATGGAGTGTTTAAAACACAAAGACATAAACCCATTTAGTCATGCTTCACTTAAAAACACATTAAAAATTTACATCTTTAAATATTAAATATTCCAAAATGTTATCTTCTTAACCTGCTTGATACAGTAAAATAAACTTAATATTTTTCACACTGCGCTGCATTACTGAAGTACATATAATCAAGATATAAAGCACAGAATTCATATACAACATGCATAGTACATAAAACCTCACAAACCATTGTGTATACTACTCTCAGTTTACAGCTCCCTCACTACTTAGAAGCACAGGTTTGGTAAATCAAGCAGGGAGAGGTTCAGAGCACCATGTAAATGTGGTAGTCAGGAGTGGGGCACCACATAATCTGGTAGTCAGGAGTGGGTACCATGTAATGTGGTAGTTAGGGAGTGGGGCACCAAGTAAATTTGATAGTCAGGAGTGGGGCACCAAGTAAATGTGATAGTCAGGAGTGGGGCACCAAGTAAATGTGATAGTCAGGAGTGGGGCACCAAGTAAATGTGGTAGTCAGGAGTGGGGCACCATGTAATGTGGTAGTCAGGAGTGGGGCACCATGTAATATGGTAGTTAGGGAGTGGGGCACCAAGTAAATGTGATAGTCAGGAGTGGGGCACCAAGTAAATGTGGTAGTCAGGAGTGGGGCACCAAGTAAATGTGGTAGTCAGGAGTGGGGCACCAAGTAAATGTGGTAGTCAGGAGTGGGGCACCAAGTAAATGTGGTAGTCAGGAGTAGGGCACCATGTAATGTGGTACTCAGGAGTGGGGCACCAAGTAAATGTGATAGTCAGGAGTGGGGCACCAAGTAAATGTGGTAGTCAGGAGTGGGGCACCATGTAATGTGGTAGTTAGGAGTGGGGCACCAAGTAAAAGTGATAGGAGTTGGGCACCAAGTAAATGTGATAGTCAGGAGTGGGGCACCAAGTAAATGTGATAGTCAGGAGTGGGGCACCATGTAATGTGGTAGTCAGGAGTGAGGCACCATGTAATGTGGTAGTCAGGAGTGAGGCACCATGTAATGTATTAGTCAGGAGTGGGGCATCATGTAATGTGGTAGTCAGGAGTGGGGCAGCATGCAATGTGGTAGTCAGGAGTGGGGCAGCATGTAATGTAGTAGTCAGGAGTGGGGCCTATGTTAATGAGTCTACCTAGCATCCTGATTTTGGTGCTCTGGAAAATTTATTTGCATATATAACTGCAGTCATCTGTACAGAACAGTGCAAAACAAAAAAAAATACATAAAACAGCAAATATGCATGCACACTTGTGTGTCACTGGGGGAGGGTGTGTGCAGGGGTGAGGCAGTACAGCATCTGTGCACAAGCACAATGTGCATAAGTATTGCAGTGCACATCTTAAGTGAGAGTATATGTCAGCGTATGCTCCATACACCTGTGCCCCTGTTTGGGTATACAGAATATGAAGGGCTTTTCTGAGCTTATGTACATGGCTGCTTATTTGGTGTGTGTGTGTGTGTGTGTGTGTGTGTGTGTGTGTGTTTGCGCGTGCAAGTGCATGAGTGTTTCTGCATAAATGCAGGTGACTGCTACTTTGTGTGACTTGCAGCTGGTACAGATAAAAAGGTCATGGATGCAGACCATACAAGCAGTGAACATGTGTACGTTTGTGTGTGCACAGCTGATGTGCAGGGCGTATGACTGTGTCTTGGTCTCATCCCTACTACTGGAGAGAGGAGCTGAGTAGTACACATCCATGATGTATAGTCTGCTATATTTAGCCTTCCCTGTTTGGCAGCAGCTGGTGCAAGTGCAGTTTGTAAGTTGTGCGTGTGTGTGTGTGTGTGTGTGTGTGTGTGTGTGTGTGTGTGTGTGTGTGTGTGTGTGTGTGTGTGTGTGTGCACACATCTTTTATTGTCTGCTGCTAATTATATATGTGCATGTGATTGCATGTGTGTATTGGGGAGTATATGCCTTTTGGTGGTCTTCTAGGTGCCTGTGCTACTTACTAATACATGCTAGTAGCACTCAACTGAGCAATTTTGTAGTCATACAAATTTTCTGCTAACCAGATAGTTTCATAATTAGCATATTTGTAATCCAACTGCAAGTATGAGAGGGTTAGAGCATCTGGGAGCTGGTTTAGGACTGGGCTGAAGACTGATGGAATTATTCTGGTAAGCATATATAAAGAGAATCTGCTTCATACATTACATACTTCCATTTTTGGACTTCAAATTCCTGTGGACATAGAAGTATTTTCAGCCAGATAACTGTCGGATCAGATCAAGCTTTAAAATAATCTATTACAGTACAGTATGAGACTCTTCTCAGGTTTGTACCTTAACCCAGACACTAGGTTTACCTCTCTTTCCACTGAAATCCAAAATACCATCTACTACTCATGATATAGGCATAGTGCAAGAGGCCTAAAATAACAGAACATGTAAGGAAGGTTCCTTACTCTTTGTAGGGTATAAAGAGGATGAGGTTTTAACTCAAGTAGGTCTTCCATCTGCAACTCAACAGCTGCTGTTCTACACAGAAAATCAATGTTCTCCCCAAGTCTCGGTGGGGTTCCTTCCACCTCCTAAAAACAAGAGTATTTCCACCTCAAACTCACCCAGCAGCACAGACTCTAGATAATGCCTAGGGGGGGAACAGTTGTACAGACTAAACTCTTTGGGCATCAACTGTGGTGTGCAGGGTCCTCAAGATAGGAAAATATAGATCACAAACCGAGCATTGTGCCAGGGCTAGCCACTCGGCAGTGTAAAAACTGGATTTAGGTAATTCAGTCGTGTTGACTAATGTTACCAAAAATAGGCATGGGTATTTGCCAGTGATAAGTGGGTTGAAGACACTGCCTACTCCAGCCTATGCCAGGGACCAATGCTAATGGTCGGAGGGGTATATGTGCCCTTGTGGCCTTGTGTGTGCCTGCCATAAAGCCCAGAAGCCCTGAGTCAGTAAGTTACTGGCTGGCTGGTGTACAGCTCCCCAGCCTGTGTTACCTTGGATAGCTCCATTGAGCAAAATCTAGATGTAAAACTAATCAATCTGCCAAACATTAACCAAGAATTGCTGCACTCAGTGTAAGGTCACTGACAGGATGTAGCTTGGAAGTGGATGACATGATGGTAAGAAGGAGGCTGGACATTCTATGTATCCAGGAGACAAGATGAAAGGACAGTGCAGCAAAGCCACTTGGCTTGGGATCCAGAGTCTACTAATCAAGAGTAGGGAAGGCTAGAACTAGTGTGGGAATTGTGGTGAGACAGAGGGATGCCATCAGAATTAGTGACAGACTCTATGACAGTCAGTCTCAGCCTATGTTCCTTAGCAAAGTTGTAATAGTCAGGAAAAGTGTGCATTCAGACAGCAGATGGAGGATCTACTAGATAAAGCAGGACAACAGGAATTGGGGTTGACAATGAGTGACCCCAATGCATGCACTGGATCAGATGGACACAGACAGAAAAGGATATAAGGATTATCTAGATCCACATAAGTGGGGAAACAGGAATAAAGATAGACAGACCATTCTAGACTTCTGTTTGGCAAATGGCTTTTTTGTTGGCCAATACATGGTTCCTCAAGACAGACAGTCACAAGACCACATACAAGAGTGGATAACATGCAACTCAGATAGACTTACTTCTGGTAAGGAAAGAGCACTGGGGTAGAATCACTGATTGCAAAGTTATCTATAGTGAAACAGCTGGCCCACAGCATAAACCACTGGTTGCCACTATCAGTTGCAAGCAGTGGTCAGAGAAGGCTCTATGGTCAACAGACACTAGGCTGAAGACCTGGAAGTTGATTGGAGAGAAATCACAGGAGTTCAAGTCATTATTCAGGGTTCTAGCACATCTGAAAGAAAAGGAAATAGGTGGAGTTAAAGAAGAATGGAAGAGCCTCAAAACAGCATGTGTGATGCGAGGACTATAGAACAGATATGCCATCAAGTCAGGTATGGATAGAAGGTACATAAGGAAAGCTGGTGGTGGAATGCAGAAGCCTAGGAAGACATCAAAAGAAAGGAGGCATACAGGAAAAAGTGGGAGAAAAGACGGATTAGGCTAAGACAGAATACTGGTCGACTAACAAAGAGATTAAATGAGGAGTTGCAATAGCAAAGAGCAAGGCATCAGAGACACTCTAGTGGCTTCTGGAAAGTGACTCTGTAGACAGCACAAAGAAACTTGATAAGGTTGCAAAGCAAAGACAGAAAGATAAAGAAGGCAGATACCCTTCATAAGGGATTCCAGCAGCAACTTGTTCACCAGTACACAGGACAACAAAGGCAGATGGAAGAAGTACTTCCAGCAGCTTCTGAATGAAGAAAACCCCACAGAAGCTGTACTTCTCCAGGCACAACTTACAGTGAGAGAAGAGGAGAAGCCCACCATAGAAGAAGTAAGAACAGCAAAAAGGAAAATGAAGTCAGGGAAAGCAGCAGACTTAGCTGAGATCATAGCAAATGTGATCAATATGTTGGGTGAGATAGGGGCGAAATGGCTCCTGAGGGTAATCATAGCATAATGGAGAGAAAGGAGTATTAATAACTGGAGAATAAGCGTACCAGTGCCAATATACAAGAACAGAGGGGGCAATCACAATTGCGGGGAGTATGGCGGTATCAGACTCCTGTCACATTGCATGAAAGTTATGGAGAGGGTAACTGATAAAGGAATATGCAGAGTAGTAGCAAGTAAGATGGAAGATGAGCAGTTTGAGTTCACATGAGGATGCAGCACAACATACCCAATGTTTACAGTGAGACAGACAGTTGAGTAGAAGCTTGAAATGGGGAAATTCCAACTGGGCATTCCTAGACTTGGAGAAAGTATATGACAAGGTCCCAATAAAGCTGATTTGGGCAGTACTGTGGTGGTTTGAAGTCCCACAAACATTAGTATAATTACTGCAGGTTATGTACAAGGACCCAATGACTCAAGTAAGAACAGTGTTCAGTCTCACAGAGGGGTAGTTCAGTGACAGTGGGCATGCATCAGGGTTCAGCTCTGAGCCCACTGTTGTTCATACTGGTGATGGACTACAATAGCATACAGATCAGAGGGAAAAGCTCAACAAGGTTGTTCAATGTAGTCAAGAAAAGTTGTCTCTGTTTGCAGATGATATTTTTTACCTGATAAAACCAGAAAAGGAAATTTCGGTGTTGTGGAACATCTTGACGCAGTTTCAAATCTTTTTGGGATACAAAATTAATAAAGCTAAAACAAAGGCAATAGCTGTAAATTATGTACCCACACATGAATTGGTTCAGCAGCAATATCCATGTTTATGGGGACATGATAAAATTAAGTATTTAGGAGTATGGATTAAAAATGATTCCAGTGTGGCAGCTAAGGATATGTGGGAAGAGGCTAAAAAGATAATACAAAAACTGAGAAATTGGAAGCTCTACTATATAGATATGGATAGCAGGGTACAAGCAGTTAAAACATTTTTAGTCCCTTAAGTTTTATACACAGGTCGGGCATATTTTTTATGAGCAAGAGGAGAAGCTGTGGATAGCAATTAATAAAGAGTTGAAGGATTTTATCTGGGAGGAGAAGATGGTAAGAGTCAAGTGGGATAAACCTATTCTTCCAATAAAAAAGGTGGTTTGGGATTACCTGATTTGGAGGGGTATTTCAAAGCTACACAGTTAAGACTCCTATATATAGCTCACGCAGAAACCTATAAGTTTAAGTGGAAAGGGATGATGATGAAACAGGGGGAATGTTAAGAAACAAGGGGAGACTGAGATTTCGGATGCAGTTCCTTAAGTAGAATAACAATAACTATACACAATATTATATTCATAAACTAACAGAAAATAGTCTAAGAACTAAACCAGCATGGTAACAGAGAAAGGAGATTCTGTCAATAGGGATGACTGCAATTAGGGATACAGACAATAGGCAAGAGGATCTGGAATTTATTGGAGAAAACCGGCAAAGGAACCAAGGCATTGGGAATAAATAACTAGAGGGGGAAAGATGATAGAATGGGACGATGCTAAGAATTTATTTGGACTGCAGGCTACAGATTTCCTTCTCTATCAAAGACTAACATCCGATTGTAGGCAAAGAGAAAGAAATAGAGGGATCCAAGTGAAATACAAGCACTGGTACAGTCTTTAGTAGCATGTAGAACAGAAACTGCTGTTAAAAAATAATTAGTAGTAGAACATATAAAATATTGCAGAGGAGATTAGAAAGGATTGGGAAGAGAGAGAAGGACAAGCAAGTCACAAAGAAACAATGTGGGGGAGGATATATGTACATCTCCCAAATATGGAACAAAATCTAGAAGATTTAGAATCTTTGCTTGGAAGTGTTTACATAGGTATTTTTATATCCCAAATAGACTCCAAAGAATTTTTCCTCAGGTAGACAGCAAATGTTGGAGGTGTGATAGGGAAGAAAGCGGTAACCGGGAACATATTTTCTGAAACTGTAATGAGCTGGCAGACTTTAAAGATTCCCTGCAGACTGCTCTGTCAGAGATACTAGGTGAACAAATTGGTGTAACTAAGGAAATTATTTTTGTGAGCTATGATACAGAATCGAAAATGCCTAGACATAGTAAGGCCTTGCTGAGTCTAATTATCTTGGTTGCCAAAAAAAGAATTACGAGAAAATGGAAATCAAAGTCTAAACCAACTGTACACATTTCTTAAGTTTACCTTGTAAAGAACCCATAGGGATTTAGTCCAACTCGATCATATCACAGCCCTCAGCCATGCTCCTGGAAGGCATGGTGATAAATTGAACAAGTAAAACCACAAAAACAGTCACCAGCCCACACAGGTTCCAGAGTTCTGAATAAATCCAAAAGCAAGTGATATCTGCATTGCTTACTGTACTTATTTCCTTGTTTCACTTGAATGAAAGTTACTGTTTGTCGTTTTTGCATTTAAGTTACCTGTAGCACATTGCATTTAAGTTACCTGGCACTTGCTCACTAAAGCAATTATATAAGTCAGCACTAAAAAATTAAAAGCACTACACCCTCACAAACTCCCCTTGAGTACCTTGTTCCCCATTGACCCTTTTTTTTCAATTATAAAGGAATTCCCAATACTATTCTAGCATGTTCAAAGGTCAGTTGTCAATCTCCACTCCGGTCCAGCTGGTGAATTTGGGAATCTTGAGGCAATATTACAACTGCCTCATGTACACAGACAACCCACTCCTCCTCCCAACAAATTCCAACACATGTGAGAGATGCAACCATATAACCAAATTGGAGGCTAAGCTCTCTCAACTCAGTACTGGCGTAAAATGTCAGGAGGAAAAGGAAACCACACTCACTACAATTCCAGTCTCACATAGACCTACCACGGCAGCAAACCAAACACATAAACACACAAAAACATACTCGGAGGCTCTAAATAAAAATCTGCCTAAGCAGCAGAGACCTCCAAAGCAGACACCCAAGCAACCGTTACCCCAAAACAAAACATGTGCAACACATAGCTCACAAAGCCATTGTGCCGAACAGTCACAGCCCTTAAGGCTAAACAACACACCTGATACACTTGTAATAGGTGACTCTATTGTCAGGCACACTGACGTCCCGCTCACCAGGCTGAACAAGGAGAAGGTAATGGTGAGCTGCCTGTCGGGCGCTAGGATCCGCCACATAACACAAGCACTCAGGTCACTCCAAGGCAAGTACAAATATGACTCAGTCATTGTCCATGCTGGTGTGAATGACCTGAGACATACCTCTCTGGACTACATGAAAAGAGACAGAGGAGCTCTCTGAGCATGTAGCCCAGGCCAGTATGACCCTGACCTTCAGTAGCATCTTACCCTCACCAAGCATGATGCCACAATATGAAGACAAGATGATCAATTTCAACAATTGGCTTAAGTATTGGTGCCATTCGAAGGGGATCCAATGCCTGTCAGCCTGGGATGACATGCTCGACAAACCATGATGCTTCGCTAGGGACGGCTTGCACCTATCACCCCTGGGCTTTCGCATATTGGCAAAGGCTCTTACTACCCCCATAGTGCCTTTTTTAGGCAAGGCTCAAAAGACAAACCCACCTCCATAGGTATCACAAGGGATAAGAAACTAAGAGTAGTGCTACTCAATGCCAGAAGTCTAAACCTCAAGATGCATGCACTTGAAACTCTCCTTAGCAAGGAGAACATCGATATCTGTGCAGTAACAGAAACCTGGTTCAAGGCTCCCGAGAGCACCCCAGCACTACCAAGTTATACCTCATACCATGCTTTTCGGCCCCAAAACTTGGACAGAACCACAAAAGGAGGGGGAGTATCAATATTCGTCAAAGATACCCACACCTCCAGTTTGGCGGTACAGCACGAAGCATCAGAGACTATCCATATGCAACTAACAGTGGGTAAAACTGCCTTCCAGTTTATAGCCTGCTACAGACCACCCTCCCAAACCCAGGAACTCCACTCAGCCTTCCTAAGAACACTGGAAAATATGAAGGTCTCTCCAAACACCATTATATTGGGTGACTTCAACTACCCAAACATAGACTGGGAGCATTACTCTAGCTCCAACACCTTAGCCCAAAGGTTCCTAGAATTTATAAACTCAAATGCTATGGAACAACTTGTTACCACTCCCACAAGAGGGAAAACATACTGGACCTGATCATCACCAACATGGGGACTCTATGCTCCAGACCAGAAGTGTATCCCTCACTGGTAAGATCAGACCATAAACTAATCTCACTGGATATTCACATCCCGACCCCATCCCCTGCCCAGAAAACCACAGTGAAAAACTTCTCTAAAGCAAATTTCACACTCCTCAAAACCGAGGTGGAATCCTTCAAAGCCCCCGGGCCTGTGGAAAATATGGCCCAGACCGCAAAATCCTTTATAAACGCATTCTATGAACACCTTCAGGAATGCATGGATCATGCAATCCCAAATAAAACCAAGACCCAATCCTCCAAAGGAAGAAGCCCTGTCTGGTGGACCCCAGCCATAAGCAAACTATACAATAGAAGGAGGAAGCTACTACATGATAGAGCAAAATCCCAAAAAGGGAAGGCATCTCTGATCAGTATTAGCAAAAAACTACGGGCGCTCATAAAATCATCTAAGGCCAGCTTTGAGAGAAAAATTGCACAGGACACTAAGGATAATCACAAGGCTTTCTTTAGTTATGTTAGGAACCTGGGTGGGAATTCCCAGATATGCTCAGAATTAGTCCAAAATGACAAAAAATACACCGAACCCACAGACATTGCCAACATCCTAGCTGACAGGTTCAGTGCAAACTCCCCCTCCCACCAAAGGGCAAATATCTATCCCAGCAGAGTGCTGCCCCCCTGACATCTCAGATGCTCAGGTAAGAGCCGCCCTCTCCAAAGCAAAAAACACAGCATCAATGGGACGAGATGGTGTCCCGGGCTGCATCCTACATGAACTCCAAGAAGAGCTAAACCCAAACATAAAACTACTGTTCAGTCTCAGCCTTACTACAGGATATGTACCCAAAGAGTGGCGTACAGCAACAGTGGTCCCTCTCCACAAAGGTGGTGCCTCAACGGATCCTGGAAACTATCACCCCATAAGCCTGACTAGCTTGGTCTGCAAAGCTATGGAAAGGATCATCATGGACCTTATAAATAAAGATATTGGGGACCTACAGACACTGGATCCTACCCAGTTTGGCTTTGTTAAGGGCAGATCCTGCCTCTTAAACCTGGTCAATTTCTTTGAAACAGTCACCAAGGCCATTGACGAGGGGAAGGTGGTCCACACAGCCTACTTGGACCTCGCAAAAGCCTTCGATACAATACCCCACTCGGGCATTATAGATAAGCTCACCAGCTTAAATATAAACCCCTATGTCACTAGATGGGTTGCAAACTGGCTCAAGGACAGAACCCACATGGTTAGAATTGTTGGAGCCATGTCAGACTCCAAACCAGTTACAAGTGGCATCCCACAAGGCTCAGTCCTGGGTCCTCTCTTGTTCGGTATATATTTCTCAGAGGTACAGGCCAACATGGAAGGACTGTGGTTGACCAAGTTCGCAGGTGACTGCAAACTGGGAGCCATAATCGACTCTCCAGCCGACACAAGCATCCTCCAAAAGGGCCTCATAGAAACAGACAACTGGTGCCAGAGCCATGGCCTCAAGCTAAACACCAAAAAGTGTATAGTCATCCCCTTTGGCAAAAACAAAGTGCCCACAAATTACCACATAAGTGGTAATCCATTAATCTGGAAGAAGTAATTAGGGACCTGGGGACCCAAGTTGATAGCAATCTCTCATTTGACAACCACGTGGCCAAAGTGGTTAGAAAAACATTTTATATAGCCCACCTAATCATGAAGGAATTCACATCTAGATCAGGGGAGGTCATCGTGCCTCTTTACTCATCCCTCATCAGGCCAATAATTGGGTATAATGCCCCTTTTGGGATGTACCTTACCAGACACCTGCAGCAACTGGAAAGACCCCAAAAGTAGCTCACCAAGAGGATCAAAGGGCTCAAACAGATGCCATATGCTGCCCGGGTAAAGAAACTCCAGCTCTACTCAGTGGCATACTGCCTGCTCAGAGTCGATCTGTGCCTGATGTATAAAGCCATGTTCAACCCGGAATGAATGGACATGCTGCACCTCAGAAAATCAAAATCCCATTGAGCTACGAAGTCGAGAGACTTGAACCTCAGCACTGAAATAAATAGGACATGCTGGAGGGACAGATTCATAACCCAGAGGCTTCCTTCACTCTGGAATAAAATCCCAGTCCAGGTTAGGCAGAGTCCCTCATTGACTCTCTTCAAGAGGAATCTTGATGAGTGGATGGGGGATCGTAGGTTTACCCCAGGTATCACTTCTGTGTCACTGTTAGACAGAGGCACAGTATACTAACCTCGAAAAAGGGCATAGCAAAATTAATTTAAAATGGGTGGCGAAAGCCAAACACACTCTGGCTAGGCTTATAAATGCCCTAGGGCAGATAGCCTAGTATGAACCTATGATAAAAACACAGAGCAACTCAGGTACGACCAAGGTTTCCAGCTTTAGTTGATGTTTTAATGTTAAAACAAACACTTTCGCAGAAAAATCTTCTTCATCAGATGCTAATAAATACAGCTGGAATGTGCTTCTTTTTATACATCCTCTAGCAAGCACTAATAGTCACATGATACAAAGTAAAAATTAACATCATAGGGTGTAACTTACTACCCTACTGAATGAAAAAAAAAAGCATGGCTGAGGGCTGTGATTTCATCGAGTTGGACTACACCCCTATGGGTTCTTTACAAGGTACACTTAAGAACTTTAACAACTTGCTTGAGGCTACTGATGACAAAGCAAACCCACGTATTGACTGTATGCCAGATACTGCTGACAATGAAGGTTTGTCAGTGGATATTATAGCCTAGAAGAACAAGATGCATGCTATTGAGAAAGAACTCTTTAAATTTAAACTGTAGCAATATCAGAAATACCATTTGGAGGTTTGATTGAGAGAAGGCTTGGTCCCAAGGGGGCTGTGTATTCTTAAAATGCCCTCATATATAGAGTGTGATCGTGAATTACTTACTGAATGGCAGAAAATCAACCTTAATGCTATTTAAAACTTCTAACAGCCTCAGCAGAGAAAGAAATTGAAATGCTGGTAGTGTCGATCAAACGACAGCATGATGATCTTTTTAACCAGTTTGGTCAAGAGTTACTAGATAAGTATACAACTGATGCTTTGGACTCTGTCTGTGTATGAAAGGAAACTAATTAAGCAAAAAATGAAGAAAATTTCTAGGGATCGCCAGGACTTTCAATCTGGCAATGTTTTTACCTGGCCAAGATATAATGAAAGTAAGAGGGCAGATTCCAGTATGAGTGCAACAGTTATTTCTACTGTCCCCCTATTGACTCTATGAGTAAAGCGATAGTTCCCCCAGTGAGTGACGTGATGACATCAGCTGTTGGGGACAGCATAGAGGAATCATCAAGAGACCTTGGAGCCAGAAAGAAAACTATTCAAGTGACAGCCCAGGTGCACAATCCCCCTGCCACTGACTGTACTATTAATACTGTCTCAACCTGTAGAGTGGATTCTTCTTTTCCTTTAGTCCAGCAAGGACCATTTTCCCTTTACCAGTGAGGGAATAGAAGACATCTCAGCAACAGAAACACCGACAAGGTTGCAGCCGCAGCAGGCAGAAGAGGAAGCTGGAGGGAAATGTAATGAACCCCATGAGCATCAAGAAGGCATTCACAACTGTAAAAAAAGCTTAGTTTGGAACCTTTCTTGATACACCCTTACTGAAGATGACCTGGGACTTCTTCAGAAGGGTTTATCATTTATTCCTACCAGATACTCTGACTCTACAGATGTCATTTTAGACATTAAGTTTTTTACTAGAAATCTAATACTTAAACTTATGTATAAAGATACAGACAGCAGTAATTCTGATAAGCATGACATCTTCAGGAAACCTAGTACCTTTATACCCATTAATAATGCTTTAATTGATGCTTTTGAAAAATTGTGCTTGGATGGTATTTACAAATGAAATTCATCTGAAGTTTCTAATGTTAAAAGCATGAAGAAAAAATGTTTTAATTTAACCAAGGGTGAACATTTAGCAATGAAAAGCTTGCACAGTAATTCTGAAATAGTGGTGAGACCAGCAGATAAGGGAGGCCCCATAGCAGTGTTTGACCATGAGTGGTATAAACAGGCTATGCTGACTATGTTAGCAGATGATGCCTTTTATACAAATGTTCACCATGGTCATGTAAAATTTATGATAAAGAATGTCAGTGACACTTTGCATTGTTAAGTACAAATTTGATAGATAAAAACTTTATTTGTATTTTTTAATGATGCATCCCACTATACCTGTTATACAGGGACTCCCTAAACTACATAAAGACAGCATAAATCTACCCTTATATCCCACTGTCTCTGGTCAAAACTGGTGCACTGAATCAATTTCATCTATCTGAAAAAGTATCTTAGACCCATGCTAGATGAAATGAATCATGTATTGAAGGACACTGAACATTTCTTAAGTGATCTATATGCCTTTCTGGAAAATTATAGTAACAATGAACAGAGTTTGTTGTTGGTAATGCTAGATGTTACATCACTTTTAACAGTTATACCCAACAATCAGGGTGTAGAGAGCAATGAATGCTTTTTAAGAAGGTTCAGTAATACGGGTTGGGAGGTTGGCATAATGGTTAAGGTGTTTACCTTACAAGCACAAGGTGCAGAGTTTGATTCTCACATGGGGTAATTGGCTAGGCTTAAAATGGCCCAAAAGGACAATTAGCCTAGTAGTAATCTATGAACCTATAACCTATAAACTAGTGAAGATGATCTGGTCAAAATTAGTGCTTCTTAAGATGAGTGCTACAGAATAACGTATTCCTATTTGATGGTAAAGTCTATTGGCAGCGTAATGTCGTGGCTATGGGCACACACTGGGCCAACAGCTATGCCAATGCTGTCATGGCTGTTTGGGAATTGCAACATGTCTTCTTACAACATTTTTTTTGTGATGTGCTTATAGGAGGTTTGTGGATGACTTGTTTGTCCCGTGGGGGGAGGGGTGGTGGTGGTGGGGAGGTGGTACAGAAGAACAGTTTAAAGAATTTGAGAGTTACATCGACATAAGTACCACTTTTTTGAGATTCACTTCTACATACTCTAAATCAAGTATTCATTTTTTAGATGTTTGTGTAAAAGTTGAAAACACTGGTGGTATATATACTAAGCTCTACAGGAAGCCCTGCCATGTCAACCACTTGTTTCCCATGACAGCATGCACCCTTCTTATATTTTTGGGAATGTGATTCGTAATAAGGTGTTCAGAGCCTCAAGACTTAATGTACGTGAAGAAGATTTCAAGCAGCAGGTCAAGAATTGATAGAGAGAGGATATAATGAGGCAGATGTTTTAACTAATGTCAATGAGGTGACAGGTTGGAGGCGAATGGCAGCCAAGCCTTACTTTTCCAAATGCAATTATAGAGATAAACAGGCCCCCAGACAGTCACCTAGAATGAAACTTAAGGTTTCTTTATACTATTATGATGATGTATCTTCCTACATGGATATAGTAAGGAGACATTGAGGTGTTCTTATCATACCTCTCAACCTGGAAACATCAAAAATCTGGACAAAGGCGCATGAAAAATAGGTACAAATCTGTACGCTGATTAACATAATATTTGCATACATAATTATGTAACCCCACCCACTCTAATGGAATTGTGCGATACCAACTTTCAAACACAAACTGATGACCAGAACCAAAATATGGCCCCAGAGTCCCCCTGCAGCCATTCAAATGTCCCATTACTTGGCTATTTCTCTCCATTTACCATAAACACTGTAATGTGCATACTGTTTTACTTCTACAATGATTATTTGGACTTTATTTTACATTTTATAGCACAAACACTAATAGACATCTACTAAACAAAGCAATACAGTCTCACAATGAAAATAAACTTAGCATTAAAACTTCTCTGCCCTTGAAACTCACATTTATTGAAACAGCATTGAAACCCACACCTAAAGAAAATGCATCTGGCCAGTGGGGATAAATAAGACTACCTTTGGACTGTTTTCAAATCATAGGCCCCTTGCACACAAAACATACATGTGTTCTTTGATGCACCTTCCTGATTGTATTAAATTATATTCCTTGTATAATACAGCACACTTGTTAGAGCACGTTTTAAATGTAATGTTTTGAACATTTTTCCAGTAAGCAATAAAACAAAATGCCAGCAGAAAATAAGAGCTTCACCTCACTGTTAATGCCACCAAGAAATTTCTACATGACATTAAACTTCCTTTCAGACATAATGTAATGATTCTTTACTGTCTCTCTCTTCTCTCACTCTCTCTCTCTTTCTGTCTCTCGCAAATTCAGGCATGACACACTCTCAAGCTAAATGATTTCACATGAAGAGACAATCTGATCTTCTCCTTACATGAGTATACAAAATACTAAAATATGATGGCTTACCCCAGCCTTCATTAAAGATATACCACAGGTAACCTCCTGGTCACTCAGATGTTACTCTAATGGAGACCTTTTACTACAATAAGACCAGCAAAGTTGATTCAAAACTAGAGTTTGGGACTGAACTTTTACTCCTTCTTAAAGGAAAAGCAACTTGCACTCACCCATCTCACCTATAAATCACACACGTCTAGACTTTCACAGTTCGTATGACTACTTATTGTGATATTAACTAGTGACATGCGTAGTCTCTATTAATACTGAATTTCAGTTGCTTCATTAAAGGTTAATTTATATAAAATGACTTCTTATATTCAATATTATTATTACTGGCTCACAGCCATTTTTATGGACCCTTCATATGTATTGATACTTGACTTTGTTGAGCTACTTTTATCTTATGTCTTTTATGTATATTGTTTATTGCAACTCTTCTGGTTGTCTGAGAAAAATGTGTTTATTTTTTTTAATTTCCCAGTGGAATTTTCTTGATGTTGCTGTTCCTTGAAACTTCTTTTGTTCTATTGTTATCCATATAACACAGCACTATTGTGTCTGCCAGACTGCTGTGCTCTGTTTTTGGGAATTTTGTCCTTTCTCCATTTTTGTGTGAAGTATGAACATAGTAAAGTAGCTATAGGAAGCCTGGGGATTTATGGGGGGAGATGCCTCACTGTAAAATGAATGTTTTCAGCCCTTGCAGGTACTACTACAGGGATCTGTGTTCTCATTTAGTTGTAAAGCAGGCAACCCTAAATGCAGCTTAATCAATGCTGGTATCTCAGTGGACTTAAAATGCACAAGAAAGTCACAGCAATACACTGAAAGAACGATCTAAATGCAGCAACGGTTCTGCACAGTAAAGTATAGAGGCAACGGTTGAAAGCAAGCACACACCCCCTATATTTAAAGGCAGTGGCAGCATACTGAAAGAATGATCAACGATTCTGCACACAGTACAGAGGCAATGGTTGAAAGCACACACACCCCTAAATAAACAGTATAACAAATGTACAACGCTGGTCTGACTTAAATTACAAAATGCACAAGAAAGAAAGCAGCAGTGATAAACTGAAAGCAATCTAAATGCAGCAACGATTCTGCACAGTAAATTACAGAAGCAATGGTTGAAAGCAAGCACACACCCCCTATATCTAAATGCAGCAAAACAACAGACTTGCAGGTGAATTATAGTGGCTGGCTGGGTTGAATACACATTTCTTCATACAGTAAAGAGCAACGGTTGAATGCGCACACACCCTAAATCTAAACGCAGCAAAACTGAAAAAACGAACTTGTATAAAGTGGCTGTCTGGTGGAGTTTATATTGATTGAACAAAGAACGAACTTGTACACAGTATCTTGTTCTTACCTGGGGAGTGGGGACTCTGCAAAATTTTAAATTATGCTGCCTGCAGCCTGCCATCACTGTTATTCTCTATTTCCTCCAAACTGAAAAAACTAACTTGTATAGAGTGGCTGGCTGGTGGAGTTTATAATGCATACAATAACGAATTAACTTGTACACAGTATCTTGTTCTTACCTGGGGACTCTTTGATTATGCCGTCCGCAGCCTGCTGCCATCACTGTTATTCTCTATTCCTTCCAAGTCCAACAGGCAGTAGCTGATGTCATCACGCACACCCCTATAGGCTGGTGATGCATAGTAACATCAGCCAAAAATTTAAAGTGGCGGTAACTGATAATACAAAAAAAAAAAAAAAGACCAGGAAATTAAGGGGGCCACTCGGGAATTTGTGGCACCCCAATATTTTGCACGCAAAAACAGTAAATACTGAGGAATTCGGTATGGTTGAGAGGTATGGTTCTTACTACCGATAGGGATATTTGTGAATTGAGAGATGCTGAGCCTAAGGTTTTTGTTTAAGAACACAAAGTCCCTTAATACGCAGTTATGCTATCCTAACAACATTTTTTAGTCTAATAGAGCAGATGGAACATATCCATGTGGCAAATGCAACTATTGTAAATACATTTTCAACACAGCTAACTTTGAACATCCAGACCAGAATAGAGTGTTTCACTTTCAGGTGCAAGCTGCATGTGACAAGCCAACATACAGTTTATTTAGCTCATTGCCTTAAATGTAAAAAATTCTATATAGGCAAAACAGACAGACCCTTCAAGGAAAGGATTCGAGAACATATTTACTATATCAGTAGGAGAAATAAAGTTAGTGCTTTGGCCATGCATGTTACTGGTACTAACTCTGAACACACCTTTAAGTTTATGGCCACAGGCAGAATTTTTGACAACATCGGGGGGCAGGGGGGGAGATATGTAATATGACTGAGCAGTTAGAGACTAGATGGATTATTAGACTTAGGGGAGATTCAGGGCATAGTTTAAATGAATATATGAATGTGAATTTTTTATACATTTTTCATGAGTGCTTTCTATTGATAGCAGTGGATGCTTGCAAGCATTTTTTTTTCATTCAGTAGGGTAGTAAGCTCAAGTTACATCCTATGATGTTAACTGAACATGCACATTTCAGTTGTATTTATTAGCATCTGATGAAGCAGATTTTTCTGCAAAAGCACTTATGTTTAAACATTAAAACTTCAACTGAAGCTGGAAACCTTGGTCGTACCTGAGTTCTTCTGTGTTTTTATTATTACTTGCTTTTGGATTTATTCAGAACTCAGGAACCTGTGTGGGCTAATGACTGTTTTGAGGTTTTAAGTGATGTATAATGTCAATATGGTTTGTTTTCATTTATATAAATGCATGATTGCCTATGTCAAGTGTGATAATTTAATAAAGATGCTTCTTGTTTAAAAAAAAAAAAAAAACTTTCAGACTTTTGAAATTATAACTTTCACCAAGTCTGATAACCCTAAAATTAGTTATAATTAAGGAGTACAAAAGTTGCCTCCAGCAAAGGAGATAAAGGGAGGGGGAGTAGCCCCTCACCGAAAACATTCAAGTTCAAAACATTGATCGTTTGATCACCTGTATTCAGGCATACAGGCTTCAGAGAAATTGTCATGAATGAACTGTACTATAAACTTTAAAGTGTATAAAGCATAAGGCAAGGTTTAATGATGGACATAATACTGTAATTTACAGCCATCTCTTTTCATGCTAGTGAAAGCTCAGTTGAAAGTCTCACAGATGCATTTAACTCTCTGTCTGTGTAATGTTTATTAGCTCATTTGCCCAACCTTTTAGGTGAAGCTAGATAACCCTGCTACTGATATCTGATAAACCATCATGACAATATCTAAATAAGAATGAGAACCTGGATACTATATTTACACAAACTATATTTGGTTTATACTAGAATTATATTCAGCAGATGCATAGCAAAGTTATATTCAAAAAACAAGGTAATGAACTACTAGCAAATGATACAGACAGCATCTGAAAACTTGTGCAACTTTAATTTCTTTGTTGGTTAATGATAGGTATGGAACTATGGGTTGTATAAAACTATGTATAGAATCTAGAAAATCAGAAATGATGAAGTCATTGTTCGTTCGTTACATTAGACCCAAACTTGAGTATGGAATAACAATATAGGTTCATAGGTTTATACTAGGCTATCTGCCCTAAGGCATTTATAAGCCTAGCCCAAAGTTTTGTGGCTTACGCCACCCCTTATATGAAAAAATACTGTGCCCATTAGTTTGTTGTGCCTCTGTCCAGCAGTGACACAGAGATGATTCCCAGGGTAAACCTACGATCTCCCATCCACAGGTCAAGATTTCTCTTGAACAGAGCCAGCGAGGTGCTCTGCCTCACATGGACCGGGATTTTATTCCACAGCATAGGGAGTCTGAGTGATAAATCTATCCCTCCAGCAAGTCCTATTTATATCCGTGCTAAGGTTTAAGTCGCTTGCTCTGGTGGTTTTGGTGGATTTGGATTTTTTGAGGTGGAGCATGTCCATTAATTCCGGGTTGGACATGGCCTTGTATGTCAGGCACATGTCACCTCTGAGCAGACAGTATGCGACTGAATAGAGCTGGAGTTTCTTCAATCTGGCAGCATATGACAGATTTTGGAGTCCCTTTATCCTTTTGGTGAGGAACTTTTGGGGTCTCTCCAATTGCTGCAGATGTCGGGTGAGATACATCCCAAATAGGGCATTGTACTCGATCATTGGTCTGATAAGTGAAGAGTACAGGGGAACAATGACCTCACTAAATCTGGATGTGAATCCCTTCATGATCAGGTGGGGCAATGTAGAAGGTCTTTCTAACCACTTTAGCAACGTGAGTGTCAAAAGAAAGGCCACTGTCAACCTGGGTCCCCAGGTCCCTGATAACCTCTTCTGTGCTTAGTGGATTGCCGCCTATATGGTAGCTTGGGGTTACCTTGTTTTTCCCGAAGGGTATGACTATACATTTTTTGGCGTTTAACTTCAGGCCATGGCTCTGGCACCAGCTATCTGTTTCCATGAGTCCCTTCTGAAGGATATCCGTGTCCGATGCACTTTCCACTATGGCGCCCAGTTTGCAGTCGTCTGCAAACTTTGTCAGCCAAAGTCCTCCTATTTTGGCCTGTACTTCTGAGAAGTAGATGCCGAACAATAGGGGGCCAAGGACCAAGCCCTGTGGGACACCACTTGTGACCGGCTTGGAGTCTGACATAGCGCCAGCAACTCTAACCCTGTGGGTTCTGTCCTTAAGCCAGTTTGCAACCCATCATGTGACATATGGGTTTACATTTAAGCTGGTAAGTTTTTCTACAATACCCGAGTGGGGAATTGTGTCGAAAGCCTTTGCAAGGTCAAGGTAGGCTGTATGGACTGCCTTTCCCTCATCAATAGCCTTGGTGACTGTTTCGAAGAAGTCGACCAAGTTCAAAAGGCATGATCTGCCCTTGACGAAGCCAAACTGGGTCGGGTCCAATGTCTGCAAGTCCCCTATATCTTTGTTTATGAGCTCCATTATGATCCTCTCCATAGCTTTGCAGACTAGACTTGTTAAGCTTATGGGCGGTAATTACCAGGGTCCGTAGAGGCACCGCCTTTGTGGAGTGGGACCACAGTTGCCGTACGCCACTCCTTGGGCACGTATCCTGTGGTAAGGCTGAGATTAAACAGCTGCCTTATGTGTGGGTTTAATTCCTCATTTAGCTCATGTAGCACACAGCCGGGACACCATCCGGTCCCATTGATGCTGTGTTTTAGCTTTAGAGAGCAGCTTTCACCTGCGCATTTGAGATGTCTGGGAGGCTACACTCCACTGGGATAGTTATCTCTGCTTTGGGGTGGAGAGGGGGGTGAAGTTTGCACTGAACCTGTCTGCCAGTATGTTGGCAATGTCTGTGGGTTCAGTGATTCTTGTATCATTTTGGACTAATTCTGAGCATATCTGGGAGTTTCTACCCAGGTTCCTAACATAGCTGAAAAAGGCCTTATGATTGTCCTTTGAATCCATGGCAATTTTTCTCTCAAAATTGGCCTTAGTTGATTTTATGAGTGCTCGTATTTATTTACTAATAATGATCAGGGGTGACTTCCCTTTTATGGATTTTGTTCTATCATGTAATAGCTTTCTCCTCTTATTGTAAAGTTTGTTAATGGCTGGGGTCCACCAGACTGGATGTTTGCCCTTTGTGGAAAGAGTCTTGGTTTTATTTGGGATTGTCTGATCCATGCAGTCCTGGAGGTGTTCATATAAGGCATTTGTAAGGGCTTCCGCAGCTTGGGTTGTGGTTTCCACTGGATCAGGGGCCTTGAAGGATACCACACCAGTCTTGAGTAGTGTGAAGTTTGCTTTATAGAAGTTCTTCACTGTGGTCTTTTTTATTTGGGGTGGGGGCGGGATGTGGATTTCCAGTGAGATTAGTTTATGATCAGATCTCACCAATGAGGGATATACTTCCGGTGTGGAGCATTTTGTCCCCATGTTTGTGATAATGAGATCTAGTATATTTTCTCCTCTCGTGGGAACAGTGACTAGCTGTTCCATGGCATTTGAATTTATGAACTCCAGGAACCATTGGGCTAGAAAGTTAGGGCTTGAGTAATGTTCCCAGTCTATATTCGGGTAGTTGAAGTCACCCAATATGATGGTGTTTGGAGATACATTTATACCCTCCAGTGTCTTCAGGAAGGCTGTGTGGGGTTCCTGAGTTTGAGAGGGTGGCCTGTAGCATGCTACAATTTGTAGAGCAGTTTTGCCTATGGTCAGTTGCACCTGGATGGTTTCTGAAGCTTTGTGCGTTGCCACCAACCTGGAGGTGTGGGAATCCTTTATGAATATGGATACGCCCCCTCCTTTTGTGGTGTGGTCCGGGTTTTGGGTCTGGAACGCATGATATGAGGTAAAACCTAATAGTGCCGGGGTGCTCTCAGGAGCCTTGAACCAGGTTTCAGTTACAGCACAGACATCGATGTTCTCCATACTGGGAAGGGCCTCGAGTGTGTGCATTTTGAGATTTAGACTTCTGGCATTGAGCAGCATTACCCTCAGTTTCTTCCCATTTTTGTTTTCTAGGGTGGTAGGTTTAGAATTTGAGCCTTGCCTAAAAAAGGCACTATGGGAGTGGCAAGAGCCTTAGCCAATATCCGGAATCCCAGGGGTGACAGGTGCAAGCCGTCCCTTGCGAAGCAGCGTGGCTTGTTAAGCATGTCATCCCAGGCAGACAGACACTGGATCCCCTTTGAATGACACCAGACATTAAGCCAATTGTTAAAGCTGATCATCTTGTCTCTATATTGTGGCATCATTCTTGGTGAAGGAAGGATACTGCTCAGGGTCAGGGTCATACCTGCCTGGGCTACATAATCAGAGAGCTCCTCTATGTCTCTTTTCATGTAGTCCAAGGAGGTACGTCTCAGGTCGTTCACACCAGCATGGACAATGACTGTGTCATATTTGTACTTGCCGTGGAGTGACCCGAGTGCTTGTGTTATGTGGTGGATTCTAGTGCCCAATAGGCAGCTTACTGTGACCCTGTCCTTGTTCAGCCTGGTGAGTGGGACGTCAGTGTGTCTGACTATGGAGTCACCTATGACAAGTATGTTTGGTGTTGTATTTGGCTTTAAGGGCTGTGACTGCTTTGCACACTTTTGTGGTTTATGTGTTGCTTGTGGGGTGTCTTGAGGTAGCAGTTGTTTGGGTGTCTGCTTTGGAGGCCTCTGCTGTTTAGGTAAATTTTTACTCAGAGCCTCCGAGTATGTCTTTGTGTGTTTATGTGTTTGATTCAGTGGTGTGGTAGCATTATGTGAGGCTGGTTTTGTGGTGTGTGTAGTTGCCTTCTCCTCCTGTCTGGTCTTGCCAGTCCTGAGTTGAGAGAGCTCAGCCTCCAGTTTGGCTAAATAGCTGCATCTCTCGCAAGTATTTGTGTTATGTGGGAGGAGGAGAGGGTTGTCTGTGTACATGAGGCAATTGTAACATTGCCTCAATATTCCCAGATTCACCAACTGGGCAGGAGAGGACGCCAGCATCTGGCCCTTCGACATGCTAGAAAAATTAAGAAGTTAGGTATGAGACTGAATAAGAGAGGACTTATTAAGGAAGTGGGTACTCCTGGGGGGGTTTCCAAGTGAGGGACTTTGTATAATATAGAAGTGACAAGTGCTGAGCTTTTTTTTTTTTTTTGAAAAAAAAAAAAAAAACTTTTAGGAACAAGTGCTGCGCTTTTTAGTCAAGGGATATACTGTTTAGGTTACTAGTAGAGCAGTTCTAAGGGAAAAATGAAGAACAGACTTTATGGAGCCAGAAAAAGTTTAACCTTGTTAAACCGGCGCTGCCCGATGCTGCTCTAGTGGCAACTCCGCGCTAAAGCGTGCTTTATAGCAGGGGGCTGGAAAAGGCAGGAAATGACCCAAAATGGCCACTGAACTACAAGTTACTGTCTTAAACCACTCCTCTGAGGACAAACAGGCAGCTCAGTACTCCCCACTCCCACTGGTGAGTAAAGAAACTTCCCCCTGACCAAACAAAGAAAATGGAGAAGTACAGGAACCAAGACAAAGCCCAGGGATCAGCAAAATCTGATCACTGGAATAAACTAGCCAGGAAAGTTAGGAGAACAAGAATATTTTTTGTTTTTTTCAAGTTTTTTTTCACAGACAGAACAGAAAACACAATAAATGAATGCTTTGCTTTTCGATTAAATGCTATCAAAATACACTTGAGTGTATTAGCCTGTAGTTTAACTTTTAAGCAAACTTAAACTAAGAAGTGCAACCAACAATTAAAGCTTATAAAAACAGGAAAAACAGGTAATACCACTATAAAATAGACAGAAACAGTCGTCGAATAACACAAATGGTCGAAAAATGCAAGAAAAAATACTTAAAATCTGGAAAGTTGCTTTTCCTTTCTCTGCTGCTGTAGGAACTCTGCTGGATACCACGAGGAGCTGTGTTGAGTTCTCTACAGCCAGAAAAGCCTAATCTTAAAAGAAAATAAGCATGAATAAACTGGAAAAAGTACAGCAGAAGTTTACCAAGGGCATCCATACATGAGAAGATTTAAGTTATTATGAAAGGCTAAAATATCCGAACTTGTACTGTGTCTCCTACAAATATTTAAGAGGAGACCTTATTCAGGTATATAGGGCATTTATTGACAACTACCTCTGGGAATGTTTGGGGTTATCAAAAAGTAGTAGGGAATCATCAGACAAGCTATGTAGAAGATTCTATAGGAATGAGAAGTGTACTAATTGGTTCTCTGAGAGAACTGCTGATGGGCGGAATAAACTACCAAATTGCATTAAAGCAAGCACTAGTTTAGATATTTTTAAGAACAGCCTGGACACTTATTATGTGAACAACTGTTTTGGTATATTGGTAGGGTAGAAGGGTATTAGTGTCCATTCCTGAAATACTTGTATGTATGTATTTACTGACATTTGTTTACCGGGAATGTCCAAATGGGCACAGATGCCCTCTTTCAGTGGAGGCCCAGGGAGAAAAGCTACAAAGGTATCGTATTTAATGCAATCATATTTACAATAACAAATTTTGTAATGAAGTTTCAGTGAATACATACAAAATAGTTAGTATAATAAAATTTGTATAAATATTCACAAACATTAAATTTACAAGCCTTATACTGAGACGTGGCAGATAAAAGATTGGTGCATAACATAGGTAAGAATAATTTAAGAAATGCAGTAGAGTGAGGTATTAGAGGAGATATGGAAGTTTGAGTGTTAACAGAGAAATAGTGATGGAATAGTAATTGGTTGTGCTAATTAGAAGTAGGTATAATAGTTTAAGAAGTACAAGAAAGTGAGTTATTAGAAGGGGGATACACAGGTTAAGTGATTTGTGCTTAAAAGGTAGGTATAAGAAAGGTGATAAAGAGTGTTAGAGAACCATGTCCCAGATGAGGAGCAGGGACAAAGCCAGGAGGAGGAGGTGGAGGAGGAAGTTCTTTAGTAATGGTTTGAAAACATAAAGAGGTGTGATATATTTGATTGATATAGGAAGTTTATTTCAAGTTCTAGGTACACTATTGGACCATAGCACCCCTTTGTGGATTGTAGATTGTAAGCAGTTGCTTATTTCACTGAAGGGGATGATTTGGAAAATAGTATTAGAGTAGGGGTTTAATTTCTGGGCAGGCTGATGGGGTATGGATCATTTTGAGTCAAGGTGAGCTGAGTATAAGATAGATGGTAAGGAAGCTTGAGCCAGTTATGTGTTGTTAGTGGTAAACAGTGGTGGATTTGTTAAGGTTTGTTGCAAACAAATCTGGCAAATTTGTTACAGCACAGATCAAGTTTAGAACTTAGTGAGGCTTGTAGGGTGGTTGTGATAGATGCTCCACATAGGAGAGAAGGTAGTGGTAGCTAGAGTTACCTTGACAGAGTCTGTAAGGAGTTTCTTTACTCTGTGTAGGGGGCCTAGTTCTGGTGCTGTAGTGTTTCACTACAGGAAGGCTTCAACTAATCAAAAACAACAAAACAGTGAGAGTTTAAAAGATTTTATAATACAAATCATAAGATGTATAATGCAAACATAATTACAGCTGATTCAGTAGTATACTCATAATTCAAAACAATATGTAGATATACACCTCAAACATATTTTAGGTGTTTAAATGCATTTGATTCCATGTGTGCCCCAGAGTTATTTTTTTATCTTGTCTCATATCTGCTTCCAAAGCTATCACTCTGAGAGGCAAATTTAATTTAATTCAATGAATTATCTTAGCACTACGGAACTCACTGGCACAGTGGTCTCACTTACTTAAATGGTTTAGTTCCCACGGTGACCTGAATTAAAATGGATCCAATTCTACCATCTGCTTCTAACACTGCTACCTCAAGGGAGGGCATGCTCCACAAATTCAGAGTTCCCAAAGTGGTCCTTTCACCTGTCAACAATATCTCCAAGCCAGTGTATGATGCAGGGGGATAAAGCCCAGACTATGGCTCAGGTGACCCTGGTTCAGTTAGTGGCTCAGGCATCTAAGGCACTGCGAGGGAGGACAGGCATGCCCATTCTGAAGGAAGGGGAGGGAGGGGTGCACATTCAGGGCATGGCATCTAAGGCACTGCCAGGGAGGACAGGCATGCCCATCCTGAAAGAAGGGGAGGGAGGGGTGCACAGTCAAGGCATGGCATCTAAGGCACTGTCAGGGAGGATGGGCATGTGCAGCCTGAAGGAAGGGGAGGGAGGGGTGCACACTCACAGCACAGCATCTAGGGCATGCCCATCCTGAAGGAAGGGGAGGGAGGGGTGCACATTCAGGGCACAGCATCTAAGGCACTGCCAGGAAGACAGGCATACCCATCCTGAAGGAAGGGGAAGGAGGGGTGCACACTCACAGCACAGCATCTAGGGCATGCCCATCCTGAAGGAAGGGGAGGGAGGGGTGCACACTCAGGGCATGGCATCTAAGGCACTGCCAGGGAGGACTGGCATGCCCATCCTGAGTGAAAGGGTGGGAAGGGTGCACACTCAGGGCACATTCTACAGTTTGATTTCCATGGTAAAGACATGGGAAACCCGGCAGTGAAGTGCTGCCTGAGGATGGGTGGGGTGTCCTGCTGATGAGAGTCCTTTGTTGAACTGAGGGAAGGTCCAGCACTGATAATATACCACCCTCGAGGTGTTACAGAGCGCACATAAAGGTAGGAAAGTAAAATAGAAAAAAGCATCTCCTCAGCAGCAGTGTTATGGTTTCCTAGGATGCCTCAATTTTCTGGCTGGCCCCAACCCTACTTCAGGGCAAGACTGAGAGAGTCAGGAGAGGTAGACAGACTTGCTGATCAGGTAGAGGCACTGGAATCCACTGATTGTCAGTTGTGTGGGAGGAAAAATGTAAAACTATCAGAATACCACCAGGTGAGGTTAGAGTTTCTCCACTCTTGCTGAAAAGTGCCTGGACAGTTATCCTGGGTGTGAAAGTGAGGGAGTGATATGTGGTCTAAGATGTCCATGTAATAAATTTTACATAGGGGAAAGCAAAATAAGTTTTTTCTGCAAGGTTAAAAGAGCATATTAGGGACATCAAAAAGGGTAAGGTGGAAAGTCCCTTCACTTTCAAAGATTTCTTAATGGTAATCCATTGGGATTACAAGTGACTATTTTGTAAAAAAAATAATAATAATGAATGTATAAATGTATGTGATATAAAAAAGAAGCTGCGGAAAAAGGAATGAGTTTTTATTTTGAAATTCAGTATTTATCCCTTAGAGGCCTTAATATGGAATGTAATTGGAAATGTTTTTTGTAACTGATTTTTAATTGTTTTATTATTTAATTGTAAAATTGGTGTGGATATTTAATGGGTGTATGGGAAAATGAAATTATACTCTGTAAAGGCTTAACAGCCAAGGCACTAGAGATTTCATGCTTCTGTTTGTTGTTTTAATAAAGTGTTTCAGTATTTCAGGATAACTGGCCATCTAATTCTTTCATGGCTTTCATTTGTTTTTGCCATTGGTGGTTGTATACAGTATCCTGCTTCCTCTCTCCTGCATCACTGAAAAGTCAGTCTTCATGACCTTAACAAAATCCCACACCTGGGCCTTTGCTTTGGTGACAGCCACACTTATTGCTTATTACAGACCCCCTTCCCTGCTGGTATTGCACAAAAGGCCTATTTCTTTATCCTGATAGATTTTCTCACTGCTGGTGTCCACCAGTGTTTCCTGGGGTTATTGCCATAACAAGTACTTACCATCTTTTATTCACAACACTCTTCCACTGTCTCATCTACTTGCACCTTGAATAGGTGATTCAGAGACAATATCTACAACTTCCTGAATCTTTCTCAGAGGAGGAATTTGAACCTATCCTGCATGTAAGAATCAAACTACATATTCTCAGCACAGTCTACTAAACATTTGGCCCCCCAGCCATCTAGCCCAACTAACCTCCAAATGGTGACCCGTTGACAGTTTAGTGGCTGTCCTGAGCTCAGTTCCCAAAAGATATCCTTTCAGGTTTGATGATGACTACAGATTCAATCACTGACCTCTGTTTCAAGAAGATCAGGTACTGTACACACTTGCAAGTATCCTTGTATTGGAATATAGTGTTTGCTGTGGAGAACCTATGACTAGCACAGAAATCTAAAAACAATTCACCACTTGGATTCAAATCAGGGAGTTCATTCCTTCCACTCATACACCTCCAAGTCTCTCTACCATGCCACACACGAGCATTGAAGCCTCCAAGTGGGATTACAGAATCTGGAGACAGTACCCTATCAAACACTGTACCTATGGCCTCTAAGAAGACTGACTACTTAGGTGAGTAACAGGCTTGTTTGTGAGACAAAAGTCAGTGGCACCCTTATGTGTGGTCACTAGGGTGTGACTATTGGGTTTTTGTCCTGGGTGATGAAAATTGTGGTATCCCACGGACTTCTACTTTTCCTGAGATGCAGCAACCTTGCAGTTGGTATATACAAACAATAGGGGTGAGGAAGGCTGCAAAGGGGGGCTTGCCCCATTGCAAAACCATTCTTTATTTTACTCTGGGCAATCAAGTGATATCAATCTTTTGTGACTGCAGTTATGTGTGGCAATCACAAAAGAGTTGTTAACTTGTAATGGAAACCATTAAGTGACCATGTATTTGATTGTCATAGGGCAGAAGCCAGTGGAAGTGGATAAGATAGGGCCAAAAATACTGAAGGTGCCGGACACTGTCTGGGATATGTGGTTACCATGCCTCGCCAATGATGAGTGGAAGTCTGGGACAGCACTTCTGGATTGTCAAACTGAAGTAGTGGTTTACATTTTCAAGGTGACAGGAGGATGTGTTCTAATTACTGATGGCTCACACTCCTCAGTAAAAAAAAAACTGTATGTCAGGCTGCTTGAAAGAGTTTATCCAGGTGACAGGCCTCTTATTCAGGAGGATTACTTCCTGGCCACAGAAAACAGGATCAGCTTTTTGCCTCTGTATAGATATTTGGAGGGGGGAGCAATGAAGTTTTGCAAGTATTGCATATAAGTGCCTTAAGGACTTGATGGCTGCACTTGGTAGTGTATACAGATATGTTATTGTGATGAGTGCTACAACATTAAGGGCTCCCAGGATTACTCTTGTATGCCATTTGGTCCCTATATTGGAAGAACTACAGTTGTGTGCACAGTCCCAAGGTTCAGTTAAATATCTTCACAGTGGCATTAGGACTTTGCTGTGGGTTGGTCTTTTCTACCCATAATTTTTTAAATTTTCATGGACAGGATGTCAAGGTGCAGACAGTGACCAGAGAGAATTTTACATTTGTTAACTGGGAAGCACACTGGTCAAAGGGCATTCTTCAAACAGGACTCGGGCCACAAGGCAAAAACATGGATGTCACTAACGTACCACCAATTTTCATAAAAGACAATTAGGCATGATAAAAGAAAAACGTATGCATTTCAATTAAAAGAAACTGATGGTACAGCACAGTAAACATAATGGTAGAAGAAACACAAGCTATGCATCTACAGCAATGAGCTAAACAGTTAGGGTCACCAGCTTTTCATGTCAGAAATTCTGGACATGTACGTGAAAGCAAATTCTCCCCAGTTGCCATAAACACTGTTCAAAACTCTCTGTGTACATACTGTTTTCTACTTTATTTCTACAATGATTACAGATATTGGATACAATTTAAAACTTTTAGTTCAAATTTTATAGCAGAAACAGTGATAAACATTTCCTAAACAAAGCAATACAGTCTCACAATGAAAACAGACTTAGCATTAAAACTTCCCTGCCTTTGAAACTCACATTCACTGAAACTGCATTGAAACCCACATTCAAAGAAAATGCATCTGGCTAGTGGCAGATTAAGTTTACCTGTGGGCTGTTTTCAAATCATAGACCCCTTGTGCACATTTTTAGGACCATGCAAAAGTTCTCTGATTCACCTTCCTGACTGTAGTAAATTTTAATATATAATAATTAAATTATATCACTTGTATAATACAGTACCACTTGCTACAGCATGTTTTAAATTTATAGTTTTCAACATTTTTCCAGTAAGCAGTGAAACAAAACATATGAACCAATAATGACAAAATTGCCCAATTCAGATCATTTCAACCCTAAAAGGCTACTCAAACTTCTTATTACAATCCACCAGTATCAGTCAATATGCACAATCTCTGCAGAAGTGAAAGTCATCTGAATAATTCCACATTAAAGAATCTGTAACTAATGAAAAGGTTGCTGGTAGCAAACAACTTTATATTTCAGTGTTTTATCTATAAATTCAGTGCCTGCTGCCCTTGAAGAATAAATTGCCTATGTTACATTAAAAATGGTAAGCTGGTGATATTGCAATAGGGAATGGATTTCAAACAGAAAACAGGTTCAGTTAGTAGGCATGTTATTCAAAGGAGAACATATTCAGGACTGCAGCACCCCACCTCCTTAAAATACAACATAGTATCAGAAATCCATCTACATGCTGTGGGAGTAGAACTGACAGCCTTCTGGATCAAAACGCAAGTACGTTATCTGTTCTGTTACTAACACTGCTTTAAAATTCTATACCACAATAGTGATACCATTTGCTAAACACAACAGCTGCACACTCTAAACAGACTTAGCATGAGCAGCAGTAAACTTCTCTTCCCTTGCAGCTCACAATTCCTTGAAAATTTACTTGAAACTAAATTCCTTGAAAAATGCACCTGAAACTCAGTAGCTTGAAAAATGCTGCTTGGTAGATGAGGCAGAGAATTCAGGCTCTTGTTTCCTGTAACTAAGGAACAAGGTTTGAGCCTAAGCAAATTACTAACCATCTGCTAACCCTAACTAGGGTATTTCACTCGCACACATACACCTCAAACACTTATTGCAAGAAATCTGGACAAAGCCTAAAATAAATACAGACAGAAAATAAATATTACTCTCATGGACTTAGAAAATTGCTATAATAACAGGATTTGTGTTAGTATGCATTTTTCTAAAGGATATGAATTCGGAAACTCAAATGTCTGTAATTATTTAGCAACTTCAGTCTTTTTTTATGAATAACAGACAAAAATATGGGGCAAAAATCTGGACACTTTAGGGGTATAATTTCTCATATACCTGCCAATTCCTTGCTAAAAGGTATGTAAAACAGAAACCAAAAGTCCATACTTGTTCAAGACGAGTAATACAAAGAAATATAGATATTTCCTCAGCTCTGTAAACATTTAGCCTACATACTCAGCTAGATATTTCACTTTTAACACTCAGCGTCCAACAGTACCATGACCATGAGCAGCTACAAGCCCATACAGTCACCAATACAAAAAGAAAGAAAGAATAAAAGAAGATATCAACACGCTGCCTTTATGCACAAAAACATATCTTTTCCTAGTAATAACATAATGCAAATGCATCTCCCTTCAAGCATGCTATAGAAGGCTACACTAACAAGAAATTACAGTCCTTAAAAGAAGATGAGTACTTCGTTTCATCAGTTAAGCAATGACAAATATGGCTATTATCACATTTTTCTCATAACCTCAGCACAGTTTCCATTATTTATACAACCTGCCAACATCTTGATATTACTTGAACTATTTTTTTCTAACAAAATTGTACCTACTTGAGAGCTGTTTTCAGTTTCCTCACACCAAAAATTAAATCTGCTGCTCAGTAGTTTAACTTACAGCATCTCTTCCTATTGGTTAAATAGCTTGGGAAATTCTTCAATAAAACATTCACTTACAGAGGAGGAGCTTGACAATCATAATGCGAAAGAAAACACGGAGGCTGTGGTAGAACAGCTGATAATTTGTGAGTGTAACCTGTAGGATTTGCAGTAGCAAACTCCACCCAAAGTCAGCCTCACGTCCAGTAAAACTGGAATACAAATTAAATGTACAAACAAAAGCATTGATTCTAGATAATACACTGTCCTTTTTCCGGAAAAGGCAATCTCCATTTTCCGGACAGTGTCCCTTAATTCTGAACAGTACAGAAGAATTCTGGATGGTTGGCAACCCTAAAACAGTCTAACAGCACACAGAGTATACAAATTTATAGTAATTGCTTGCCAGAAAGCTGACAAGTGCAGGATACTAGCGAGAGACATCTTAGGGCATTTAGTTGGTTGAAGTGGGAGACATTTGGATACTAGTGGATTGGAAGCGATTGGGAGTAGAAAATAAGAAAAGTGGGAGAATAGGGAAACTTGTGTATCAAGTTTGGGGACATGAAGAAGGCATCATCATTGTTTTTAGGTGTTAATACCCCATTGGCCTCATGGCTTATGACCTCCAACTGTGCAGTGGAGTGATTCATCTTCAAGTGTGACTCAGATGGGATGTATACCAGCACTTCCATATCAGACGTAGCAGCTCTCTTTCAGAAAAGAGTAGCTTGCCCTCTTCAGGTAAAGGGAGAGTAATTAAGCAGGTGTAGAGCAATTAATACATCTTAGGATCGTGCCCACATAAGAAGTAGTGGAGGGATCGGAAGTAGCAGCAATACTGCAAGTATTGTCTCAGAGTGTGGTTGTGATGTCTCAGAGTGTGGTTGTGATGCCAGAGCAGAGATACTGGACAAGGTTCTCAGTTTACCCAGTATGGTCCCATCCTCACCTATGTTCAAGACGTTTGGACAGTGATTGAGACAATGAGATTACAGATACAAGTGTCAAAAAAGAGGTTCCTTTGCAAGGCAGGTAGGTTTACTTCATGACAGAGTGAGAAGCTTAAAAATTCATGGAGGTCTCACAGTAAAGCTACTGCTTCTCTGTGTTGAAAAATGTTGTTAAGGTGGTCTGGTCACCAAGGGCTCTTTCTGGCCTCCTCTTATGGGAAGTGTACCCAGTACAACCCACAGAAAGAAAGAAGACCAGCAACAATGTGAAATTAGTAAATAAATGGGAGAACTGGAAAGCATCAGATATAGTTTAGACACATGAACTGTGGTTCATCAAGACAAAGATGTTGAAAAATACTGGAAGTTTGTTAAGTGTGTTAAACTGGTGGAAGATCTCTAAAGCATTAAGTCCACTTTATCTCATTAATGTTTAGGACAATGAAGAGACTGAGAAGTAACTAAGTAAAAAGTGTTTGTTCTTATTTATATCTGTATTGTAAATTTCAGTATGTAAATTGCATATTATAGCGTACCACCATTCAGTATAGTATGCAGGGGTAATTTTATTATGACTGTTGTTTGTATTCGTGATGTTAAGGCAAGAAAATACTTGTTTCTTAACAGTAATGAATCCAGGCTTTACACTGCAACAAAATAAGAAAGGCTGGAAAGAAGCAAGTTCATTTTTATGATGTTGTAATCTTGGGCTGCTGGGGGATGTGAAAGTGTACTGATCATATTACATGTGTATTAAAAGGTGATAACCTTTGCAGTTTTTATAGAGGTGGATGGCTATGCTAATGCGTATATGTTTATGTTGAATTGTGTTAGACATCTAATATGATTTATGCTTTATTATTGGAAGTTACTATGGCATGCTAGCATTTTGTCTGCACCAAGTTGTTTTTAGTATAATAGTATGGTCTATTTGCATAGCTGCACCTTGTTCACTAATGTTATTCATGTAAATGGGTTGTGTGTAGACGGCTCATACTGGTGACTAATTATTTCTATATAATTGTGCTATTACTGGTGGATAGAATCACATTAGAGAACCACGACAGAGTGCTGCTCGCTATATTTTTATCTGTGACTGCATAACTGTCTGAGGTTTCTTCTAACAGATGTTTTTCCAATTGGCTCAGTATCTGCATATACTAATAGTTGGTTCAGGACATTGTCCTGCGTGCGGTAGCTATTTGCTCAGTGTGTTTTTTATAATCTTTATAATATATATTTACCATCTCAAAGTGCTTACTCCTCTCTGTACTCTTCTTTTCTAGACCTAACACCACTCTAAGTATTCAACTGTGGTACCACCTTTATCATTCTTGTAAGAAAAGCGCAGTCCAGGTCTGAACTGTCTGTAAACAGCTACAGTTAACTTTGAGTATGTGTCTACCTGTTTGAGCCAATATTCATTTTCCCCTGGAGAGCACTCTGTTTTGGCTTGCAAGCAGCCCCCCACCCCACACACACTCATCTTCCACTTTCTCTCTCAGTCCCTTCTGTTAGCAAATAGTATCCATAACTGATCAATACTGTGTGTTTGTTAATTTAAACTGAGACCACAGTAGCCTACTGATACAAGGTTATCCTGTTTTTCCACCTGAGAAATGGTTAAGAAATGACTTACAGTTTCAGAGCAGTCCTTGGTCAATTGTGATTGTTTCTTAAACACAAACTTGTCTTTGTTTGGCTAACTGGCAGCAGTACAAAAGAACTGCCTGCTCACACCCTTTTTCTCCCCTGCCTCTTCTATGTTTATTACCTTATGCCAATCGCAAAGTTAATAAATATTACCTGTGGCAGGCACCATTTTTAAAATTACAGCCACCCTTTTTCACTATCATATGTTCATTTATCAGTTTACCCTGTTACCTGATTGTTTCCAGCCCCCTCATAAGAGCAACTAACATGGTCTCTACCCGTTTCGCTCCCCACTCTGCCCCCTATTTCCTCCCGCCCCAAGTGGTCCTACCTTTATTACACTCACAAACTCCTCCCATCTTTCCAATAGCCAACCACAGCGCTAACCCAACACTACCTCCTCCATTTTCCCACTACTATCACACATCCTCAACTAACATGTACAAGCATACCTTACCTATGCTCACTGCATGCACTCTCCTTGCATTTCTTACATCCTACCAAAGCTCCATCATTCCCTCACTCAACCACTACCACTGTACTACTACTTACACCACAACTCATGTCTCACCCTCACTCAGCTCCCCTCCCACCAACTCAAGAACCATCCCTATGCATCCCCCACATATTCTACCAACTATATTACTCAAACATAAAGCATCCCTACAACTTAACATAGTAACCCTCCCACCATACCTATTACCCACAGAGCACAATCATAAAGTTTCTCTAATAAACAAACACATTCAAAAACTGAGAAAACTAATATCCTCATGCATATCAAAACTAGCCCTAAGTGGAGACATCCACCCCAACCCTGGCCCTACCATCTCCAACCCCAATCCTCATAATCAGACTAGAAACCACAACTTCTCCCATATCACAGCCAATAGAAAGCCAAGTGACTTCCTTCTACTAAGCTAAAGATTAGAAGTATATCCAACAAAGTCCATGAACTCCATGCCACCACAGACTTGTACTCCCCAGATATAGTCATCCTGACAGAAACCTGGCTAAAACCTCACATTACCAGTGAGCAAATACTCCCTACCGGTTACGGCATACTAAGGGTAGACGGGCTAAACAAGAAAGGAGGCGGTGTAGCTATAATATTTAAACAGCATGTAAACATCCATATCTTAAAATCATCAGCTCCACAAATAGGCAATGAAGAAATAATATATACCAACCTCAAAATAAACCAAAACAAAACCATCAACATAATTGGATGCTACTTCCCACCTGGCCAAAACATCCCTCCACTAGAAAACCTCCTCAGCTGGTCTACCCACCATCTCCCCCAAGAAACTATAATTTTAGGTGATTTTAATATTGACTGGCAGTCCTGTTCTGGCAACCATCCAGCCCATCATGTAAACCTTCATGGCTTCACCCAACTAGTCCAGTCGCCAACCAGGATAAATAAAAACTCCAGCAAGCACACTACCCTGGATTGGATACTAGTCAGTAAGAGCCCCCAGTCATATATAACAGGCTGCTTATCAGATAGCCTCAGTGATCACTCCCCAAAATTCCTACTCAAAAAATACCTATACCAAGCTAAACCTGTCATCTACCATCAAATACGTAAAAAAATAAACTTTAACCCACTCACATTCATCTCATCCCTCAAAGAATGTAACTGGCATCCTCTAAAGTACCCCTGTCTTGATGACGCAGTTGTATTTTTTAATACTACCTTCCTGAGCATCCTTAATTATCATGCCCCCATAAGACTTTCCAGAACCAAAGCACAACCCTCCCCATGGCTACAGAAAACCATTAAGTCAGAAATGAAAAACAGGGATAAAGCCTGGGAGCATTGGCGCAAAACCAAAACCCCCTCAACTAGACATAAATTCCTAGAACTACGCAATAAAGTCAAAAAGCTAATAAACAGGACAAATTCCAATACTACCAGTCTGCCCTAGACTCCTCCCAACACAGCCCCAAACAATTCTGGTCCTCCATAAACTCCATCCTCCACCCAGGTAAAGTCAGTACCCCTCCTCCTAACATCTCTCACTCCTCCGAAAATATTGCTAACTCATTCAACACACACTTCACACAAACCATACTATCACTAGCTAAACAACATAACCCCTCTCCTCTCCAACCCACACCTTCAACTAGTAATCTCCCCACTGCCTCCTCTTTTTCTTCTGTACCTACCTCCAACATAAAACTCTTAACTAAACTTAAGCCCACCAAATTATCAGCAGACAACCTCCCAAGTGAATACCTACAAATTGCAGCTGATGCACTGGCCTACCCCATATCCATCTTGATTAACCAATCTCTGTCAGAAAGTTACGTTCTCACACTGTGGAAAGTATCACATATAATTCCCCTCCACAGAACTAACCAATTACCGCCCCAAAGCTATTGTCTCTCCACTCTCCAAAATACTAGAGAGATGCATACACTCTCAGGTCTTGGACTACCTCCTTACTAACAACCTCCTTTCCAATACTCAGCATGGTTTCCAACCAAACCATAGCACCACCACTGCCTTACTCTCCTTTACTAACACTATCCTTCAGCATAAAACCAATGGCTATCTCTCCTCTGCTACTTTCCTAGACCTATCTAAAGCATTTGACATGGTCCCACACAAACAACTCATTTCTGTCCTCAATAACCTATCCTTCTCTCAATCAGTCACCATCTGGTTTCAGAGTTACCTGTCTGACCGCCAACAATCTGTTGTATGGCAGAATGACATATCTCCCCAACTACCTGTCTCCATAGGGGTTCCCCAAGGATCCATCCTTGGAACCCTACTCTTCTCTGTTTTCACCAATAATCTAGCCTCTGCCACCAAACATGGCACACTCATACAATATGCAGATGACTCAATCATCATCTACTCAGCCCATTCCCTACCCAAACTGCAAAAAGTCACACAGGAAGCCTTTTCCTCTGCTGAAACTTGGTTATCCGGTGCCCAATTAATACTCAACCCAAACAAAACTAAACTACTCATCTTCCAATCCACCAAACATACTCAAAACAACTCTCACTTTAACATCACAGCAAAAGACAACACCACTATATACCCAACTGAGCACACCAAATTGCTAGGAGTGGAAATGGACAATAAACTAAAATTTGACATTCACATATCCATGACCATAAAAAAGTCCACAAGAAACTAGGAGCATTATACAGAAATAAACAACTTCTCACCAAAGCAGCAAAGATTTCAATAGCAAATTCCAACCTTATCTCTACTCTACTTTATGCCTCTCCAATATATACCAACCTAAGGCAATGCGACCTAAACAAGCTAGAGACCTGCTACAACAAAATCACCAAATTCACCACAGGGGCATCCTACCGTAGTCACCACTGTCTCTCACTTGCTGAACTGGGCTGGCTTGAACTCCCTCACCTCCTTCAATGGTATCAACTCTGACTCGCCCACTAAATGTAAACCCATATGTCACAAGATGGGTTGTAAACTGGCTTAAGTACAGAACCCACAGGGTTAGAGTTGCTGGCGCTATGTCAGACTCCAAGCCGGGGTCAAGAGTGGTGTCCCACAGTAATCCGGTCCCCCCCCTATTGTTCGGCATCTACTTACAGGCAGACATACAACAGGGCATGAGAACTTTGTGGAAGACAGCAGATGACTGCAAACTGGAAAACTATAGTGGAAGAGGGAGCATATGACAGGATATCCTTCAGAAGGGACTGATAAAAGAGGAAGGGTGCCAGACCAGCCAGATGGCCTGAGTGTTAAAATGTAAAATGTATAGTCATACCCAACCGGAACCCAAGCTACCATACAGGTGTGGCAATCCTACAGACACTCCACTCAGAAAGAGGGGGTTGAGGTTATCAGGGACCTGGGGTTTGGGTTGGCAGTTTTTTTGCTTTTGTTTTGCTAAAGTGGTTAGAAAGACCTTCTACGCTTCTACATTCATCATCCTGATCATGAAGGGTAGAACATCCAGATCTAGTGGTCATTGTTCCCAGACACTCCATGACAATCAGATGTGTGATGGGATGTATCTCTGCAGCAATCTGACCCTCCAAAGAGACCTCTAAGAAAGACACCAAAAAAGTTCTCACCTGATTGATAAACTGAAAGAAATCTGTCATATGCCAGATTGAAGAAACTCACTCCAGATTCGTATACAAGTGTATGTCGTGAGGTGACATGTGTGACATACTGGAGGCCATGTCCATGTCCACAAATTATAAATCCAGCTCCACCACCATAAGAAATAAAAATCAACACCACTAGAAACGATAACTTATTAAACCAGAGCGGGTATAAATCTATGGACAGGGAGGGATGTATTGCGGACTCCTCATCCCCTATGCTGTGAGTTAAAATCCCGGTCCATGTGAGAGTAGCCTGGCTCTGTTCAGAAGAAATAGGTTTACCTTGACGGTGGATGGGATGAGACTGCTTTACCCCAGGGAAGGGAACTAGTGGGCAAAAGGACAAGCTAACTATAATATAAACTATTATTTTTTTATTTAACTTATAGGGCGTAATGATAAACTAGGGTTGAACTAGTAAACCATCCACTAAATGTCCCATCCCTCCAGAATCTACTCCAACCATATTGCACCATCAGACCACTAAGATCCAGCAACAAAAATCACTTGCAGATCACTAAAGCCAATCACTCTGCTGGTGAAGCACTATTCTCTTGTGCCATAGCCAAATTATGGAACTCCCTCCCACCCATAATTACCTCCATACCATCATGCACCCACTTCAAAACTTTACTAAAAGTGCACCTAAAAACATGCTGGCTATGCCCTTGCAACTCCCACTCTAATATCACCCACCCCATCCAACCACTACCTTTCTTTCCACCCCACTAACTACCTTGATTATAGCAAGCTCAGATGCTCATAAGCCTAGTACTTATTATACAGCAGGAACTGCTTATTGTAACATTTGTTAATGTCTGTTATGTACTTCGCAGATAAAGATTCTAGTTGTCTACTGATGTACTATGTTCTTCATCTGTGAATATGTTTATAATTAATTGCTATGTTAAATTGTTAATTGCTATGTAATCCAGTGTAACTACTGTCTGTTTATTTTAATTGTGGAGCTTTTCTCCCTGGGCCTTCGCTGAAAATGGACCTACGTCCAGTTGGACACTCACGGTCAACAAATGTAAATGAATAAAATAAATAAATAAATAAACAAATGCCCTTAATTTAAATTACACACAGACTTTTTAAGCAACCAGGCTTGAAAAATAACAGAAATGCTGTCAGTCATGAAATATGGTAGCCCTTTCTTGCATTTGCAATTTTATTAGCTATTTATTTTTCCATTAGCACCTGTTTTCTAGCTGATGACAAGAAACAAATGTATGCAACCAATTAACCATGAAAGTTCTGACTAGTGTGTTCTGTGTGTCCAATCCACAAGGGTTTATTTTTGTATTTGCAAAGTTACTAGCTGTTTTCTTTTCTTTTAGTAGATGCATTACTTGGAGGCTATGCCTCTTTACTGCAAAAATTAATTAGGTAAGACCTGAACAATGTGTTCTGAATGAAATGTACAAGGATTATTATAAGTAACTTTTAAAAGGAAACTGGCAAGCAATTCAGTAGAAATGTATCTTATGTAAGGGATAAACGTATAAAAGACATGTTAGTACATAGGACTTTTGTTTTGCCCAGGCTAGATAAACAAAGACATCTGAAAAATATATGTACCTTTAGATGTGGTAAGTGCTCAGTTTGCACACATATTGCAAATTCTTTTGAATTTATTAATAATGGCAAGTATGTACCTAAAGATTTATTTACATGTGAGAGTAAAGGGGTTGTGTATGCTCTACGTTGCCCCTGCAATTTATTTTATGTCTGGGAAATGAAAAGCATGTTCCGAGTTAGATTTATGGAACATTTAAGAGATATAAAACATCAGAGGGAGGAAAAAATAATTTCTGCACATTTTAAAACAGTACACAACAGTAATTATTTATTGTTACAGGGAAGTATTTTGGAACAGATTAAGTGTGAAAATGAAATACTGTTGAAGGAAAAGCTTCTGTATAAAGAATGTATTTATATTTTAAAATATAATACATTAATTCCAAGGGGACTTAATAGTGAACTAAATTGGAAATGTTTACTTTAAATGTAAATCTTTTTTAATTGTTTAATTAGATAATGGCATGTTTATTGATGGTTAGGATGTATAAAAGTAGTGTTCTGCATATTTTAACCTGTATTCCAAGAAGGTGGTTACACTGAGGCGCTAGAAGAGAATAAATATTTGGCTATTTTACAGCTTGGCTCTTTGTTTCCTTCATCTCTTTTGGATCTATTAGTTGTTGAACTAATCAGGATTTTGGTGGTGTTGTTGCAACTTTGTCATGGCTTCGGATCCAAATGTGGATGTTCCTCGTTTATTTAGAGATTAATCCACCTCTGCCCTAGGTGTGGTTGGTGGTTTGGGGTTCCCAATGGGGTCCCAGAGAAAAATGGAGCAGTACCTTAATGGTTCGCTGAATGTTTCTGCCCTGACAAATGAAAGTCGTACCGTAAGTCAAAATGGGAGACAGCTTTTTGATGTGTTTGTTAATGAAAGATCTAAACGTGCACCTAATCTGTTTATATTTGTGGGACAGTCTTTAAATGTTATATCAGCAGATAAAAGAGAGTTGTGTGAGAAACTAGACAGGTTGTTGGAAAAAGAAAGAGAGAGTTTATTTTAATATACTATTCAATATCACACCCAGTGGTCTTCGGTTTATAAAAAATCAGAGTACTCCATTTGACAAGAGTTGCCCCTTGGATAAACTGTTTAAAGAGCATAGGGTAGCTGCATCTCACAAATGTTTAATGGACTGGTTGCATATTCTATTAGAGAGAGACCAAGCTTAACACAAGAAACTTAAACAAGAACTGGCAACCTTGTCAAACATGATTACAAACTCTCTAGGTGCACTGAAGGTTAATAATTTAAAAGACAAAATTAATTCTAAATGGACTGCTTTGGAAGCTGAACAAGTGGAGTATAAGAAAACCAAACTGGAGAGAGATGTTGGTGATTATGAAGGAGGCGGGGCTTTTGTGGCCTCATCCAATCACCAGCAGAGAAGGCAACGGCGAGGAAACAGGTTACAAGAGAGTCCATTCAGTGTCGTTTGCTTCCTCGGAAGGAACTAGTCCGAATATCTCACAAGACAGTATGGATGGGGAGTTTCCACCTCTTCCCCTTCCACAACAAGCAAAGGACTATCAGCAGTGATTTCGGAGTGATGGTGAACAACAATAACAATGATAAATATGGGGTAGGAACAATACAAACGGTTCCTTATAGAAGGGACTTTAAAAACGGACAGTACAATAACAAGAAATTTAAATGGTAATGAGTTTGAAACTGCCAGCATTGTTATCAATTTGTATAATTGGGATTTAACACAAGAGCAATTAACAGTATTAAATTTAGGACTTAAATTTATTCCAACTGTTATTCCTATGGCTTATATAGTGAAGCAACAAATTGTTGAACTTGTTCGGAAGCTTCATCTTAAATGTTATTTTTATGATGACATGAATTTTAATGTTTCTAATTCAGAAAATCAAATGTCTGACAGTTTTTATTCTTGCTGTGAAGAAATGGAAGATGTTGATGTTGGTTGTGTTAATGCAAATGCATACTGTGTATTAGACACTTCAGATATTCCTGTTTTGAGTAAGTTTATTCCTTCTTTTGATAATAAATGCATTTCACACTTCAGTTCAATGATACATTTTGGTGGGGAAAACATTTGTAAGAAGGTTCTGGAAAATAAGGGTGACGAATATAATTTAACATTTAAAGAGTGGAAGTCCTTACAAGAGTTAAAGAACAGAAAGGACTAAGTGATCAAACCGGCCGATAAGGGCAATGAAATAGTAGTAATGAATGCGGTACTATATCATAAGATGTGCATAGATCACCTGATGGACCAGGAAGTCTATGAATTTAGTGAGAGAAAGTTATTTGAAAAAGCTATAGTTGATTATCAGAACATGTTGGAGAAGGATATCCATTTGGCTACTTCACTAGAAAGTATGTCAATGAAAAGTTATTTAATGAAAGTAATGAAATGGCTATTTTCTTTTGTTTGCTGAAAATACATAAAGCCATGTGTGATCTACTGGGCAGACCTATTATTTCTGCATGCAAATATTTTCTCTACAATATAGGCTTATTATTGCATAGGCTTTTACTTCCTTATGTACGGAAAACTTCCTCTTATATCCGAGACAGTTTTGATTTTTTGTGAAAAATTTCCCCAGTTATATGGAATAAAGAGATGCATTGGGTAGTTTTGGACGTGAAAAGTGTGTAAACCTCAATTAAACATGTGGATGGTTTAGCTGCTATTTCCCATATTTTGGGAGACAATTCACTTTCTACCTTTACAGTTGAATTAGTGGATTTTTGTTTGAAAAATAATTATTTTTCTTATAATAATCAGTTGTTTAGACAAAATCAGGGGATAGCCATAGGGCCACCATTTGCCCCCATGTATGCTAATTTATTTATGGCATTTTTTGAAATTACATATTTATTTAGACAGGAATTTGTGAAACAGCATGTAAGTTTTTACTTTAGATATATATTGATGATTTAATTTTTATTTGTAAAGAGGGCCAGGACAAAGTAAATAACTTTGTTACTGATTTGCATCATAATCCATTTGGCCTTTCTTTCGACAGTCTGCAACAAGAAAGGAACGTGTTTTTTTTTGGATCTTGTCTTACAGGGTAGAGAGGATGCCTCTATTAATTCTGGATTGCATAGGAAGTTTGTAGATGGTAGCCAATTTCTCCATGCCTCCAGTTGTCATCCCCCTCACCTGATAGCAGCTCTTCCCTATGGGGAATTCTTACCTATGTCCAGAATATGTAATGATAAAAATATTCTAAAACAGGAAATCAAGAGATCAGTTAACATGTTTCTAAGCAGGGGGTATGATCCTGTTATGGTGAGGGAAACAGAACTTAGAGTTTTTGATGGTGATGAAAAAATAAAAGAGATTTAAGTGACAAGAGAAAAGGTACCACAAAACTTTGAGGTACTATAAGTGAACATAAAGAAGAACAAATGTAGTTTGTGTCTATGTATACCATCAGTAGTGAGGAGACTGTAAATATGGTGAAGTATTATTGGAGGTTTCTATTACATGATGAACTCTTAGCAAATATGTTACCCCAAAATCTTTCTTTATCTTATGTAAGGGGTAAAAGTATAAAAGACATGTTAGTACACGGGGCTTTTGTTTTGCCCAGGCTAGATATACAAAGACATCCGAAAAATATAGGTACCTTTAGATGTGGTAAGTGCTCACTTTGCACACATACTGCAAATTCTTTTGAATTTATTAATA